>NC_047074.1:4714349-4978158 GCF_902459465.1 Asterias rubens
ACGTATGTTGGGACACACCATATGAGAAGACTGGTTTTTGACAATTACCAATTGTGTCCAGTGCCTAAGGTGATCCCTCTAATGTTGCTTTCCAAGCAGTATCGTAAATTTAGGTTTGACCCCTGGCTATACAGCAGCTACAGGTTGAATGACTTCTGACTGGCACCCCCGAACAAAGATACTAACAAAATAGGGAGACCCCCAACATTACTTTGGGCTACATGTAGATAGCTCATCTTGATAGAGCGCCCGCACATCTGTAGGTCGAAGATTTAAATTCTGCTCTATCTAGTCAATTTCACTTTATTTAACCCAAAATATTAACACTCTTCAAGAGCTCGGATGGTTTATTTTTTTTTTTCAAAAACCAACATGACCAAATAAAAGTAACTGGTTATTTGGGATTTTATGCACATTATTACAAGCTTATTATTTTGATTTTGGCATATAGCAAAATAAGAAATTGAGTGATACAAATTTTTGAGATTCAAATTCTTACCACACCCTTCCTCGTCTCTGAGCTCGATGATGTCAAGCAGTGACTTCTCTCCGTTCTCCATGGAGAGGCAGAGTTTTCCATCCTCGGACCGACTGAAGGCACGAAACCCTACGATGTTCGCATGCTTCAGTCCCTATTGTAAACCAATCATAACTGATATCAGCATAGCTTTGCTTAACGCAGTTGCAGATCCCCCCCCCCCCCTTTTCATATACGATGCTCTTGGTCATTGCATTGAAGCCCTTGAAATTCAGTAGAAATTACAACTTCCTCAAATAATAATAACCATAACAATAATAGTCTGTTTTTATGCTTTTCACACCCATTTAGGCTTCTCAAAGCGCTCCAACATCATTACCCCTGGTCACTGGGCCATTTGTTTAATTAATTCCTTAAACCATACCATCTGAGCCCTCTGATGGGGAGTAGGCCCTATGAGATACAGCCTGTGCTACAAATACATGTATGTGCTTCTAAGCTAAATCAATCACAAGAACCATCTCTTCCTTCACAGGTAGGGCCTATCCATTTACCCCTGGGTGGAGAGAAGCAATCGTGTTGCTCATGGACACAAGTGTCCTTTACCAAGGAGAAACAGCCGTAGTTTCTTTGCCGTTTCACAGATTAAGCATCAGACCAGCAACTTCAACTGCATCAGGTGAATGTAGTTAATAAATCCCAATAAAAAAACTAATCAAACCATCAGCTTCTATGATCAACCCAACTGCAACATAACAAGAACCAAAACCTAGATTCACGGCCACGGAAATATAGGATTAATAATGTGCCACAAACTCACAATCTCCATTTAAAGGCTAAATTGAGTGTGATCCCTGGCTACATGGCAGCTAAAGGCTCTGTATAAAACAAAACAAAACATTATGTCCACAGATTTACATTAAACTTACACCGTAATGATAGTAGAAAGCTTACCTTAAAATATTATTTGCTGAGGTGCTGTAGCTTTCAGAAAATGAGTAAATCAATGTTACAAAAATACATTTTACATGCTGAAATAATTTCAACACTGTTTTACTCATTTCTCAAAAACCACAGCATCTCAGCAAGTAGGCCTAATATTTTAAGAGAAGCTTTCTACCATCATTGTCTTCAAACTGTGTGAGTTTAATGCCTCTAATGGATGTACATATGACTTCTGACTGGCACCCTGATCGAAAATATTGACAAAATAGGGAGACTGCCAACATAGGGCTAGCTCAGTTGGTTGAGCGATGGCACGTTGATCTAGAGGTCATTGATTCTAATCCTTCTCTTCCCAATTTATCTTAGTTCGACCCCAAATCTCACAAAGAGTTTACATACGTACCTTCAGAATTCTAGCTTCTTTAGCCAGCATGTTCTCAATACTGTTTGGGATGTTACCAGCACAGTTGGCCTGCTGGGTCCTGGCGCTTGTTCTCTTGACGGCCCATGGAGACAAGCCAGTTCCATCCGACCCCCTATGTCAGGACCAAAAGCAAAATTCATAAATTTAAAATTGTATTTTCTTTTGGAAGACATTCATTGACACCTGATAAAGGATTGGATCTGATTTTTACGGTAAGAATTTTTTAACTTTTTAACAATTTTGAGTTTGCGGAGTGGATTTTCTGGACCATTGTCAAGGTCAATTCGAAGAACACAATAGAGCCTAATTTTGGCGAGATTTGATTTAAAAAAAAAATATTTGAATCCAAATCGAAACGCCAAAAGAAGTTTTTCAAAATGAACCGTTTAGTGTTGTGATAATAGGGACTTTTCGTTTTCGGCGACGGATGGTTCTGCGATGGTTGTTCAGCTAAACGTCGTTTTCAGCACAACGAAGATTCATCCCAAGTACTGTCGTAGAAATTGAGGGACGATCGTCCTCAAAGCCGACACGAGCGCAGATGACGCCAAATGTCATCTTTACCGTCGCAGAACCATCCGTCGTTGAAAACGAAAAGTCCCTAAGGATTACCTACATGACCTATGAGATTCGTGGAGGCGATAGCGGAACGAACCTCATACTCATAGTCCTTAGTATTGTAAGTAATGCTCAGCTTAGGAGATCCCGACACATGGATAAGGTTATTAAATCAAACATTTGCATACAAGTAAATAGTAACATAAAACTTGCTTTTAATTAACAACGGTAAACATCAGACTTAATCAGGTGTAAAAATGAAATTGGAACCATTCACTTCTAAGTGAGAAAGGACTATTGGCATTCCTATCCATTTCTAATGTAGGCCTACTTTTAATAATAATAATAGTTGTGGCTTGTTATATATAGCACACATGTCCATCACCCAGTGACGCTCCTGTTGGCGCTGTAACTACCAGATATCTGGTAGTTATCTGCAGATGTGGGACTACATTTGAATTATAAGACCTTATTCTGATACCACCATGTAATGCTTTTACAAGGTGCTATGGCGCAATTTGCTGCCGATCGGACCAGGAACACCAGGGCGAACCCCTTCTCTTTTCAAAAAGTGCACTGGGTTCTTTAACATGCGTTACCGTTACATAACACATGGGACCAACGGCTTAACGTCCCATCGAACCCACTTTTGAGTTTTTTTTATTCAAACTATATAAACAAATTTTTAAGTTTTTGTAATAAAATGGGACTCCCAAATTAAATTCCATTTACAAGATACATTCCAAAAATAAAAATAAAATTCAAAATCCAAACAAAATTGTATAATAAGTGGTTTTATTCAATGGAAATTTTCCATACCGACACCACTTTTCATTCGTTTACTGTTTTACTCAAAACACAATAAATTCCCAATTTTGCTTTGATAAAAACGAGTCAACGTGGCAGCATTGCGCCTGAGCTGAGGTATGGTCACCGTATGGTGGCACCCTGGCAGGATACAGAAATCTTTCCAAGATTTCCTACTAAACTAAAAAAATAATATTAATAATATTATTAATAAAACTATGGTACTGGTAGTGGTACAGCCAGTGGTAGGCCTAGGCCTATTCTTTTTGGGGAAATCCTTTTTCTGCCCTGCAAATTAATCCTACATTTGACCCCCCACCCCCCCCCCCAAAAAAAAACACCTCACAATACCTTTGAAAGAGATATACCGAGACACCCGTACCACAACCGAGTTTCTGCATGAATGGCGACGGGGGAATCGACGCGGTCACACGGCATGCCCTTGTTGATGATGGCGAGTCAAAACTGCACGATGAAACGGACGACCGCGGGACACTGCAACCACTGCTGCCTGCTGAATGGCGACTCATTCGGCGACTGTTGCTAGGTTCTGGACTTAAGAATAAGTCTTTGCCCGCAGAAGAAGTAATATTTGTCATTCTTAAATTCTTCCGAAGTCCAAAAAGGCGGAATTGTTTGAACGTTTTTCACCCCAAGAGGTTTGTTTTGAATTTCCCTCAATAATATACTGGTCTAGTACCTATACTGTTTTGATTAAGAGTAGAACATAGAAAGTTAACGACAGGCACCACACTAAAGAAACTTTGACCCACATACCAAAATGTTTGTTTTCCTAGCATTACAAAGTCAAGGGAAAATAGTGAAATTATAAATTAATAGCAAGTAGAACCGTAGCTTTGCCTTTGCAACTGAAACATCAACTCTTCAACTCATAAATAAATCAATTTTTATGTTGACACAATTTTTTTGATCCATTGTTAAAACTTCCTCACGTGATTGACTAATTATCCACGTGATACACTCATCCACGTGACATCCCGCCTGTGTGTGTCCAAAACAGAGCTCGAGTGTGCAGCGGTCCTGTGCACAAAACAAACCTTACCAAGGGCTTTGAAACTTATTTTTTTCACACTTTATAATTAGTTTTCCACATTTAAATTGTCCTGAAATGGCAGCCGATGAGTATCAACAACATAACAGTATCAACAGTACCCACGATTACGATGAGAAAAGACCACTTTTGAGGAGCGGTCGAGATGACATTGGGGACGGAGGAGACGATGTAGAGTTGACGGGGTGCGCGGGGGCCTGCAAGGTCTGTGATCCCCGGAGCGCCTGGCATCGCTACACCTTCGTCCTTGCGCTCGTTTGCCTCCTAAGTTTCGGTTAGTATTTTGTTTGCCCTGTGATAATTGAGAATACGGGTTCATACTGTTTATTACATCGCCTTTGTTTTCTTGTCATGAAGGCTGCACTTGAAGTTCAATTGAAAGAAAGAACTGAATATATTTTTCAGAGTCAGACTTGCTTGCATTGGTCAAGGTTGTGACGGTTATAGGCTAACTGCTGATTTCACAATGACTAGAATAGCACAATTTCTTGATTTCGTGTTTATAACCCCCTGTGGGAGTTTGCTGAGTTCCCTTGCCTGGAAACAAACGGTATAATTACTTAACCACGCCCACAAAAACTGGTAATAATTATGTTTCCCCCTTTTGCCTTATTTTAAATCTTCGGACATAATTCTTTGTTGGCAGGGGCCGTCCAGGGTAAGGCAAAAGTTTTTAAAACTGTCATCAAAGCGATGATCCCGCAGTGGGAGGGCGGAGGAGATACATACATGACGGAAAAATGTCTGTATCATGCCACCACTAATTCATTCGATATGAAACAATATAGTATCTAATTTACCTCAATGAGATATCCCTTTTTGCTGAATTTGCAATAACCACAATTTCTCGATTTGTGCAATTCTTAATAATCATTCATGATAACATAGAAGTATTAAACCAATACCGACAATATTGTAACAACCCATTTCAAGCTTACCAGGATTAACAAAAGAGAGCAAACCGTCCAAGATCTAGGCCGAATTGGTATTGATAGTTTGGATGTTTTGTTTTTCCTGTTTAGGGAGTTATTATTGTTACGACACCCCATCTGCACTAGAGGACATTATAAAAGAGGTCAGTTTTGAATTATTATTATTTGTCATTTTTGTTTGGTCATTTCTCAAAATACAAACGTTCAAAATGCAACTACTAGTCTCTTTGCACAGAAAAGCGTATAGCCCTAATCAAGTTGGCAAGGTTTACCAAAAGTGTACTTAAACAATGTGACTGGAAAGTCTGCATATCTTAACATGACATTTTGAATAAATCATGAAGAAACACAGAGTTTATTCTAAAACTGTGAAATTAACTTTTTTGAGAAAGAAAGACAAATTAATAAACAAGTAGACAAGTAGATTTCTGTAAGGCAAGAAGAGAGAAAATTATGTATAAATAGTTAAACAACTATTTAATAAACAACAATAATAATAAGCAAAAATGCTTTGGAATTTGTTTACATGTAGCTTTACATTTGTTTATTGTATTTTTTGGGTGTAATGTCACAGGATCTGAATGTAAACACATCTCAATATGTGTTGTTGTACTCACTTTACTCCTGGCCAAATGTCATCCTCTGCTTCTTTGGTGGATTTCTCATTGATAAAGTCTTCGGCATCAGGTAAGTAAGATATATAGACCATGTGAACCTTGTTTACAACAAGTGTGACCTTGTACATTCTTGAAGTATTCTGGCAGGCACTGTACTACACTGGTCCTATGGGAACGATGACATTTTGTGTCATATTTCCACGTAAAACCAAGAGTTATGAAAGTAAAAGCTTGACAAGTTTTGAGATGTGCCCCCTTTCATCATATCAAAAGTTGATAAGAATTAGACAGTGCAATCTCCATAAAATATAAGATTTTATGTTTTCTTCCATTGAGCTGTGTACAAATCATGCTTGCAGGAAGTCCAGGCTCTGTGGCTCTTTTGTAAACATGTCATGTCACAGGTCACATCGTATATACATACAGATGCATACTAAATAAAACTAACTTAACCAATATCTGCCTGGCTGGTCACAGTGCATTACACTGCTTTTATGGGTGTGTTCGACTAGCTTCTCTGGGTCGACCCCGGTCTGCCCCCGGTACGTTTAAATACATTTGACTGCATTCCAGGGGCTCACCCGGGTCAGCCCCAAGTGCCTAGCTTGTGGAACGGGTCACTTTGGGCTGGCCCGAGGTGCATGACGTCACCGTGTGAGGGCGAGTAATCATTCGATTAGCTCTTGTCAGGGGCTCACACGAGTGAGCATCGTGGGGTCGACACAGGGAAGCTAATTGAAAGCACCCTATGTCACCTCTGTTGTTTTGAATGATAGATAAACTATGCTACAGTAGTCTGCAATATGATATCATGTGGTGAATACATCTACACAGTACACAGTCAACCCTCCTACTATTTGATCATTCAATAATAAATGATTCCAGCCTGCAATATGATATCATGTGGTGAATGCATCTACACAGTACACAGTCAACCCTCCTACTATTTGATCATTCAATAATAAATGATTCCAGCCTGCAATATGATATTATGTGGTGAATGCATCTACACAGTACACAGTCAACCCTCCTACTATTTGATCATTCAATATTAAATGATTCCAGCCTGCAATATGATAGCATGTGGTGAATGCATCTACACAGTACACAGTCAACCCTCCTACTATTTGATCATTCAATATTAAATGATTCCAGCCTGCAATATGATATCATGTGGTGAATGCATCTACACAGTACACAGTCAACCCTCCTACTGTATGAACATTCCATCTCATCTACTATGTTTTGGATGTTTGCCAGCCTGCAGAATGATATCGTGTGGTGAATGCATCCACATAGTACACTGTGAACACTCCTTCTTCTTCTTCTTCCTTTCTAGTGTAGCCTTCATAATTGAAGATAGTCGCACTGGCAGACACACCGGGGTGAACCTTTTCTCTTTACCATGCATTGATAGTTGTTATAACAACACATGGGACCTGCAGCTTTTTGTCCCATCCGAAGAACGAAGCAGTGGTTCGATGTCTTTCTTAAGGACACAAGTGTCACGACTCCCGAACCCACACTCCCTTGGGCAGGTCAGAGCTTGAGTTCGGTGGTGTTGCTGTTAACTGCTCGGCCACGACACCTCCACACTGTCTGACTGCTGTCTGACCATTTCATATCATCCACTTTGGCTTTGTAATATTGGTAAACATTCACAACTTGTAAGGTTGAATTGTTTTGGATGGTTGATCATCGGTGAAGAAATGTTTATGTTGATAACAGGTGGTTGATGATAATATATTTTTTGATTATTTCTGCACAGAGTTGGGACCCTTGTGTTTGGTGGCTTCGTACTTGCAGGACAGGTAAGCAGCGTTCTATCAAATTGTGTAGGAGACAAATAATTGAATTTCCACTTCATTTATTCTGGCTTTGAAGCCAAGGACCGATAAGTAAACTTATTTACTGTACTGGTCGATTATTGGAGAGAAGACAAGGAAGGAAGTTCCATTTTTAGATGTAGGAGGAAAACCCCAGAGAAATATTCTAGGGAAAACCCAATCCACATATAGTGCCCCCGGTGTGATTCGAATGGGTGTCCTAGAGGTGGAATGCAGTGTACGTGATGTGATGATAGAGGCACCATAATACACAAAGGGCTCCCACACAGCAGCGTGTAATAAAATCATGTGAGAAAGTTTGTTTGTGAATGAATCGCGTGATTATGTTGATTCCTTTGATAACGAATATGAGGTATAAATCACTGGGTGCGTTCAATTAGCTTCCCTTGTGTCGACCCCGAGGTGCTCATTCGGGTGAGCCCCTGACAAGAGCTTATCGAAGGATCACTCATCCTCTCGTGGTGACGTCATGCACCACGGGCCAGCCCCAAGTGACCCGCTCCTCAAGCAGGGCACTTGGGGCTGACCCAACTGAGCCCCTGGAATGACGTCAAAGCTTTTCGAACGTACCGGGGGCAGACCGGGGTGTTCACTTATTATGCAATTTTTTCTTTCCAACAGTGTGTTTTTGCTCTTGGAGCCTTACTTGATAACTTCACATGTATGCTTGCGGGTAGATTTATCTTCGGGTGAGTACAAACTAGGACATACTTTGAGAACAATGTTAACCCTCCTACTGTCTGACCATTCAGTACCATCCTCAGTGGTTTTGATAGATAGATAAACTGTGTCACCTAGCAATCTGAGAACATGTGATGAATGCACTTACACACAACACAGACACTTCTGGGCACAGTTATGCCATCATTTACAACCAGTGCAGTTAAATGCTTTGGAAGGGTTGGACACCTTACTGGAAAAATGTTCAACACCTCACGTCGGTATTCCAAATCACGTCCACACCCATGTCCAACTACCAAACAAGGTACTCAAGTGCTGAGTATATAAACAAACTTTCAGAAAGATAGGTTATTGCAGAGATGACTTCTGAGACCCAATTATGTAGCACCTTATAAAGGGTTTACAAGGTGCTACGATGCATACAGCAGCCACGGCCAGGAACACCGGGGCGAACCCCTTCTCTTTTCGATAAGTGCACTGGGTTCTTTTACAACATGCGTTACACAACACATGGGACCAACGGCTTTACGTCCCATCCGAATGACGAAGCAGTGGTTAACTGTCTTGCTTAAGGACACAAGTGTCACGACTGGGGATTCGAACCCACACTCTGCTGATAAGAAACACCAGAGTTTGAATTCGGTGCTCTTAACCGCTCGGCCACGACACTTCCACTAAAAACGAATAATTGCTTTTAAATATGAATTACATGAATTTTTAAATATGAATAACTAAATATGAACTGCTAAATAGGAATTTTTTAAATATGAATTACTAATCATGAGTTGCTAAATGTGAATGACTAGATAATAATGACTAAACTTCCATTTTTAGGCTTGGGGGTGAGAATTTGGCCGTAGCGCAGAACACCTACGCAGTGACATGGTTCAAAGAGAAGGAGCTGAACTTAGTGTTTGGTCTACAACTCAGCTTCTCAAGAATAGTAAGTATGCTTCTTTTTGTCAAAAACTACAGCACCTCAGTAAGTAAGATTTGAAGGGAAGCTTTCCACTATCATCATCTTCAAACCCTGTAAGTTTAATTTAAATCTATGGACATTTTGAAAGAGTACCCAAATCCTTTAAGTCATGTGCTCTTAAACCCTCGGTCATGACATGCCACCAAAGACAATGATGAATGGTCAGACAGTAGGAATGTAGTAGCAAAATCAAGTGATTACTTAAAATCATGTCTTTCTTTTTTTTCGCAGGGCAGCACCTTAAACATGAATGTAAATAAGCCCATCTATGACACATTCAACACAGATCTGGAGCCATATACACGTCTTGGATTGACTCTTTACGTAGGTGAGATAAATGCCTGATTTGTTTTTTAATCTTTAGTGGTGATAAAATCAAGGGGATCTCCTGAAACTTGGAGGGTGGTTGGGTTAACGAGAATGTTTCTCTCCTCGCATTCCACCTCTAGGACCCCTGTTCAAATCCCGCCGGGGGCACTGTGTGATTTTTCAGTTCCTACCTGAAGGTTTTCCTTGGATTATTTCTCTGGGGTTTTCCTCCCACATGTAAAACTGAAACTTCTTTGTCTTCTCTCCATAAGCCTTTTTGAGATATGGCGAACACAATGCACCTACACTATAAGGTTTGGGTAAATTTGTGTGTATTGACCATAGAAAAAATAGAACGTGCGTTATTCAGTGAAGTGCGCATTTTAGTTGATGCGGCGTTTACACGTAAACAACATGGTGAGCGTGGCATCAGTCGCCGCGTGTGACGCGCGTGCAAGGGGTCAATACACTCAAACCAAATCACGTCCGCCATACCTCAAAAAGGCTTACGGGGTTCTTGTGCTAGAATCCCAAGCCGTGACACTTGTGTCCTTAAGCAAGACACTTAACCATTGCTTCGTCCTTCAGATGGGACGTAAAGCCATTGGTCCTGTGTGTTGTGTAACACACGTAAGAAAACCCAGTGCACTTATCAAAAAGAAAAGGGGCCGCACTGGTTTTCCTGGTTTCATTGCCTGCACATTGCGCCACAGCACCTTGTAAACCATTGCACGGTGCTATGTAAATGAATAGGTCTCATACCAAGTAGTATTGTAATTATTATTATTAACCATAAAAAACACCTGTTTCTACCCTCTACAGGTGCAGCAATGTGTTTGTTCTCGGTAATCTGCGGCATAATCATTGGTCTCCTTGACTACAGAGCTGAGAAAGTACTCAAAAGAGAGAGTGCAAGTACAGGTCAGTCTCGTCCCACTTAAAGGGACATTTCATTCTCCCTGATTCTGTTGAATATAAATATCTCACTAATTTTCTTGTGCTGACTGTATGAAAATGAATGATGTAACAGAAATTCCAATGTTAAATTTGCCTCGGGGGATAAAGTATATTAATTTTGGTTTTTACCCATACACCTATGTATGTTAGTTCTGTTTACTCGGTACTTTCCCGAGTCCTGTGAAAACAAATCACAGGCATGTTACTCGTGTGGGATTCGAACCCACGACCCTTGCAATTCTAGAGCAGTGTCTTACCAACTAGACTACCGAGGTTGCCCGGTAGCTGGAGGCAGCTTGAGTCCTATGTTTTGGCAGCGGGTACCACAACAATATAGTATAAGCATTTCCATGGTGAATGCCCAAGCTGAATAACCAAATAGACTGCCTAACCTGTGCAATACATTTACGCTTAAAAGCTAATTTTTCTGCTACTTTTAACAAGGAAATTTAAGCAGCACTATAAAATTGGCCCCAGGATCCTAACTCACAATCTGACAATGCCATATCTTGAGACCGATGTGCTGTGCTCAGTCACGATACACCACTTTTGTGTTTTTAATTTCATTTTGTTTAAAAATTCAAGCAAAAACTAAAAAATCTGACAAAATCATCTTTGTTCACGTTTCCCTTTATTTTGTTATTATTTGTTTTTTTCAGGTGATGTCATCAAATTATCGGACGTGAAAGATTTCCCACTCACTCTCTGGTTGATCTTCTTCATCTGTGTCTTCTACTACGTGACTGTCTTCCCGTTCATTGGTATCGGGCTGTGAGTACCAGGGAACTTAATTAAATAATATAATAGTGACCACTTTTATGGTCCAGTAATCCACCCTTTCATACTGTCCATCCTTTGTCCTCGCCACTTAACTCCTATTGGTTCCTGGGCACCAATTGTTTCTTTGAAACTTTGATTGGCTATAATTTTCCCGCTTTTTCTGGAACCCTTCCCTTAATCCTTTGCCCCTCTTTTTTCTATAAATAGATATGTATTTGTTTGTACTTCACTGTCTTCGCACCCAATGACCTTTGCAATTCTTACAAACTAGACCACTGAGATTGCCCGATAGCTAGAGGCAGTTTGAATCCTTTATTTTCGCAGCGGGTACCACAACAATTTATGAGATGAAAATTTGTATCAGGGATAACGAATATTCATTTTGGTTTTACCCTTATACACCAATGTGTGTTAGCACTGCATTGCCACCCATATACCATCAAGGGAAGGCCTGCGATCGAGCCAGGATGTTACTGGTCTTTCCATCCCAAAGAGTAGCAGGCCGATAGGCGATGGATCGTTCAGTGTTTTTGGGCCAACTCTCTGGAACAAATTACCACATACCATAAGATCCTCTCCAACAGTTTTTGCTTTCAAACACAACCTAAAAATTAGTGTACTTTAATTGCTATTGTTTTTTGTGTAAAGCGCAGTGATAATTTTTTTCAAATTGCGCTATACAAGAGCTGGTATTATTATTATTACTATTATTATACGCTATAAAATTGTTTTCCTTCTGCCTTCTTATTTAGGGTGTTCTTTGAGGAGAAATATGAGCTGAGTGCCGCCTCGGCCGGCATCGTCAACAGCCTGGTATACTTCATCTCAGCAGGAGCCTCTCCGTTCTTTGGACTCGTTGTTGACAAGACGGGCCGTAATGTCTTCTGGATAACCTTGGGTACTGTCATCACGCTTGCCTGTCACATGATGTTAGCGTTCACCTTCATCTCTCCATTTATCGTTATGGTAAAAAAAAAATTGCTTTATAAAATATGAGTAGGATTTTAAACTTTGCATGGTGGAAATACGTATGGAAAGGTTTGCGGTAACACCATGTAGTGACTATCTCTAAATGAGTTGGGGTGGTTCTGAAAAGAACCGTTGGTTTTAACTTGACGTTTCGATCAGTTTGCTCTGATCATCTTCTTGATGAAATATGTTTTAACAGTTACTTAGGGGGAATTTTGAAGAGAGTTACACGAGTTAAGCTTGGCTCAACTCAAAGACAGACTCGACTAAAGTTAGGACTGACCTGACTATAAAAACCTGAACCCGAACCATTGAATTGGGCCACACCATTGGCAAAGATGGATTTTAACATGTGTTTGTTTAATTATTCCTCGTTTTTACAGAGCATCATGGGAGTGGCCTATTCTATCTTGGCGTGTTCTCTGTGGACCTTGGTTGCATTCATCATGCCTGAACACCAACTTGGAACATCGTTCGGCTGGTAAGTATTGCGTTAACAAACAAATTATTATAAAATCTGAAACTTGCATTGTGTTCTTTTCCCCAACCTTATAAGAATTAATTTTTATTTTAAAGAATTTTGAAGTAAACGAACTAAGAAGAATTCATTTCATTGAAAAACAAACATTGTTGAGTTGTTTTCTTGTTTTCAAGTTGCACAGTCTTAAAGAACTTTACCACAGTGCGGCCATCTCGATTTTCTCCCATTCAACTCAATGGGTCTTTCTCAAACCTTGGCTCTGGCTCCAGGCTCTGGCTGCTTGAACCACCGCTTGCAAAATACATGCTGCTCCAAAAATGTACAGGCCTGAAGGCCAGGCTGCGTTTCCATGCGTTCGCAGCGCGCGGCGCCTAAGCCAGAGCCAATGCCAAGGTTTGAAAAAGGTCAAATGTAACCAAATGAAGGCTGGAAGGAAAAAAAGGCTGGTACCATTTGTACAATTAAAATTGGCATCCTTTTATTGTTACTGGGTACTACAGGGAACATGACCAGTATAGAAAAGCCATATTGACATTCTGTGTTTGATCTTTTCACTGTTGATACAGCATGCAGTCCATCCAGAACCTCGGACTTGCTGTGGTCACTATCATCATAGGAAAAATAGTGGACACAAGTGGCTATCTCATGCTAGAAGTCTTCATGTGTGCTTGTCTGTGTGGTAAGTAGACCTATGACCTTGGACAATATGTCATATTTTTAGGACTTTGTTGGATGTAAACTTAAAACCATTGCTCTACAATCATTAAAGCCTGTAGGCTCATTTCAAAACCAGGGCCCATTTTCATAGAGTAACTTAAACAGAAACGATTGCACACGGCTAGATTTCCATGTTATCATGCGCTGAACTGACACCCTTAGCAAGAGTCCTAGCCATTACTATAGCAGCAAGTTTGGAAACAGCCTATGGATTTTTACAAACCTTGGCTTACGCTCCATGCTTCTGCTCTAGCTTTAGGCTGTCTTGGGCTGTCTCTCGGCTCAGGCTGTCCCTGGACTCTGGTGTGTCTGGGCTCACGGTAGCTCTGGGCTTGGGGGTGTCTCTGGGCTTGGGGGTGTCTCTGGGCTCAGGCTGTCTCTGGGCTCAGGCTGTTTCTGGTCTCAGCATGTCCCTGGACTTGGGTGTATCTTGGCTCAGGGTGTCCCTGGACTCTGGTGTGTCTGGTCTCACGGTAGCTCTGGGCTTGGGGTGTCTCTGCATCAGGCTGTCTCTGCATCAGGCTGTCTCTGCATCAGGCTGTCTCTGGGCTCAGCATGTCCCTGGATTTGGGTGTATCTTGGCTCAGGGTGTCTCTGGGCTGGGGGTGTCTCTGGGCTTGGGGTGTCTTTGTGCTCAGGCTGTTTCTGGTCTCAGCATGTCCCTGGACTTGGGTGTCTCTGGGCTTGGGGCGTCTCTGGGCTGGGGGTGTCTCTGGGCTGGGGGTGTCTCTGGGCTTGGGGTGTCTTTGTGCTTGGGCTGTTTCTGGTCTCAGCTTGTCCCTGGACTTGGGTGTCTCTGGGCTTGGGGGTGTCTCTGGGCTCGGGTGTCTCTGGGCTTGGGGTGTCTCTGGGCTTGGGGTGTCTCTTGGCTTGGGGTGTCTTTGTGCTTGGGCTGTTTCTGGTCTCAGCATGTCCCTGGACTTGGGTGTCTCTGGGCTTGGGGGTGTCTCTGGGCTTGGGGTGTCTCTGGGCTGGGGGTGTCTCTGGGCTGGGGGTGTCTCTGGGCTTGGGGTGTCTTTGTGCTCAGGCTGTTTCTGGTCTCAGCATGTCCCTGGACTTGGGTGTCTCTGGGCTTGGGGTGTCTCTGGGCTGGGGGTGTCTCTGGGCTTGGGGTGTCTCTGGGCTTGGGGTGTCTCTGGGCTCGGGGTGTCTCTGGGCTTGGGGTGTCTTTGTGCTTGGGCTGTTTCTGGTCTCAGCTTGTCCCTGGACTTGGGTGTCTCTGGGCTTGGGGGTGTCTCTGGGCTTGGGGGTGTCTCTGGGCTTGGGGTGTCTCTGGGCTTGGGGTGTCTCTGGGCTCGGGGTGTCTCTGGGCTTTGGGTGTCTCTGGCCTTGGGGTGTCTTTGAAGTAAGGCCGTCTCTGGGCTCCAATTGATGTGGAAGCATCGTGCAAAATGCACTTTGCTCCAAAATTGACAAAGCCTATGTTTAGAAAAGGCCTTAGATATGTCCCTTGTACCAGAAAATTCAAATTTTTTACTGAACTTTACATATCTATTAAAGTTTTTCGTTTCTTTTTCTTTGCAGTGACCATCGTGTTCTGTGTGTTGCTGTACCTTGTAGACGCGGCACGTGGAAGCGGCTTAAATCTGTCAGCCAAGGACAGGAAACGGCTCAGAGAAACAAAAGAAATAGGCAAAGATAAATAAAGGAATGGTATAGTATTACAGACTGGAGGAACTGGTCAATAGTATGAACTAATTTAATGTGCTTTTGTGATGAAATTTATACAATGAATTGGTTAAAGATACTTTCATGCATTTGAACCGATGAGAAATAAATTCTGAGATTTGAACTTTGATTTGCTAAGCAACTCCAAGCAAAGCTTCGACCCAGATAGGCTCTACTCCTGAATAGACTGGTTCTTTGCAGCAATAAGTTTTTTGTACTGAAATTTTGTATAGAGAAGATGGGGAACCCAATCGCTATCTTGATTAAAACCTGATTGACTAGTATTGACTGCAGACCAGGGCCTTTCAGCGCTTTGCTTAATACCACTGCTTGCTGTCCGTAGAAGCATGCGCTTCACAGGATGATGTAAGCGCCGAATGCTGTGGTAAGCAGTGTCTTGAAATTTGTCCCAGATGCGTTTATTCTATAACAGTTTTAATTCCTGTGCGTGCTTAAACTAAACTCACATCATTTGGCGCTTCTCCTATAATTGAAATGGTTTGCACCATTAACAAAAAGCAAAGCTCAATCTGAAATAAAAGTACAACAAAATAATTACTTAGAGGATGTTCGATCCTGGTTTTGTATAAATTGCCGATGCTGATGACAATGTACTTCTCTCGGAAATCTCAGACAGATAAATTTACTCCTGCAAAATTAGCCTGAACAAAACAGAATCACATCTTGCACTGCAAACTGTGGCTTCAGTGTTGCAGTCCGGCAGTTTTAAGCTTAGCTCAGAGAACAGCATGAACCTCAATCACGCCTTTTGAAATGTGGCTCTTCATGAAAACATTGACAAAATGCGTTATCTTTATGCTGTCCAAGGACTTTAGACCCCTTGCATAACGCAAAACTGTTCATGCTGAGCTCACACACATTTTTGTATGCACAAAGAACAGCTATCGTCCAATAATTTGTCTTCTTTGACCCCAGGAGAGGGCACTTTTTGAGCTAGAGCATGTGACATCACAAGCGAGGGGTCCAGAGGTCACTCCATTTAGCCCCACCCACTATAGAATTTTTCTATCATTCATGCCCATGTGGGTAACAAGTACAACACATTGAAACTGCCAGCTTCCTGCCAGATGAATCTTTGACCTCTCATGTCATGAATACCGAGTGTGTACACAGTTCAGAGTTGCATGACCTGGGGCCAATTTTACATTAGATTTGATGCTTAGTGTGTTATTTCCATTTTATAGCGCAGCTTACCGTAAGCACGGAAAAAGGCATGCTAAGTCCAGATTAGAATTAGTGTCTACATCTAGGGCTACGGCTGTTGCTAAGGGTGTTGCTAAGGACGTCGTATACCTCAACGCATGACGCGGAAATCTAGCCATAGCCGTAGCTGTAGCCGCCAATAGACCGATCAAGTAGGCTCCGCCCACAACGCACGTATGAGCAAGGACACGTGGGGCTCTCCAATGCCTTTCTGCACAACTCTGCCGCGCGCCAAGATACGCGCACGCATGTCGGACCTTATTTGTCAGACCTCCTTTGCGTTGTGATTGGTCAATACGTAATGTGGCGGAGCTTAATGGATCGGTCTATTGGACCAACCTTGCCCTAGTATGGTTACTCATTTTTGATTAGTTCATTAACAAATCTTACATTTTCCTTAAAAAGGAAATTTGGTTGAATTATGAATTTTCTATTGGTTTGTTACTTTGTTTACCTGTGTTACCTGTTTCAGGCGAGCAAAATGTTTCTCTGTCCAGCACGTTTTTGTGCCTAAAGGCTTTATAAAATTGGGACCCCAGTCCTGTGAAAACAGAATCCACTTGGAGGGGATTCGAACCACTGACCTTTGTCAATCTAGAGCAGATGTCAACACAAATAATATTATCTATCCCAAATTTGTATGTTGGCAATAGACCGTGCAAGTCTCACGCTTATCAAATCTCTGTTGTCATTATAATTTTACAAAACTCCATAGCAACTTGATATAAATACAATTTCCATTTTGGTGATACAAGTTATAAACTCCATAAAACTAAATATTTGAAGAAACAGAATCGTGCACACTTAAAGGCAGTGGACACTATTGGTAATTACTCAAAATAATTATCAGCGTAAAACCTTACTTGGTAACGAGTAATGGAGAGAGGTTGATAGTATAAAACATTGTGAGAAACGGCTCCCTCTGAAGTGACATAGTTTTTGAGAAAGAAGTAATTTTCCACGAATTTGATTTCGAGACCTCAAGTTTAGAATTTGAGGTCTCGAAATCAAGCATATGCACGCACACAACTTCGTGTGATTAAGGTAGTTTTTTATTTCATTCATATCTCGTAACTTCGACGACCAATTGAGCTAAAATTTTCACAGGTTTGTTATTTTATGCATATGTTTAGATACACCAAGTGAGAAGACTAGTCTTTGACAATTACCAATAGTGTTCACTGTCTTTAAAAGTCGATAATAGTTGGGACCAACTTGGTCACGTAAGTTTGAATAATAGGCACAAGACTAGCACGGTTTATTTGACAAAAGTTAAACAGTTGATTAATAAGTTGTTGAAACTTTAATAAGTCGATCAATTTGTATCAGGTTTAAAAAATGTATATTAAAAGTTAATAATAATTATTTCTCTGCAAGTTGAAATGATTGGAAATAGTTTGATTTAACCTGTTAGTTTGATTTTACTGTCTGACCACTCCGAATCTTCCACAATGCTTTGAATAAGGGAATCAGCGTGTGGTGAAGAGGTTTTCAACTAGTGGTTTAAACCCAACAAGGCCTGGTTCTTGATAATTTAACCCAGATGAAGTCGAGGTAAACTATCAAGAACCAGGCCTCTGCACTTTGGTAGTGCACTGAAAAAAACCCAGAACACTTATCGCAGAAGAGTAGGGATTAATAAAGACAGTGTTTCTGGTTCACATTGCAAGCACCCTTGTTTACAGGTTTCCTCAGGCTTGCGAGCTACAGTGATTAAGTTAAATTTTGTTTCATTACCAGAAATATATATGACTATAATAATAAAAAATGCTGATGAAAAAGTTTGAAACTTTCAGTCCAGATCTTCAAGAAGTTCATTGAAGGGATTCCATTTCCACCTGTTGATAACACCTAAAGTTATAGACTCAAAGAGGGTTTTGGAAATAGCATCCTCAACACTCGGTGCTTGAGAAATAGAAAAAGAGATTAATTCAGTGATTTCAAGAGATCATTGCTCCTTATTGTTTTTTCTCCAGGCAGATAAAAAGAAAAGTGACAAATGCTCACATCCCTGAAAAGCTTTTCCACGACCTGTCACTGAAAACTCATGAACAAATCCTCCTATCTCATCCATCAAAGCCAAATATTAGGAGAAAAAAAGTCAAGAAATCAAAAAGAAAACAGCTTATAGTTTCTCATACTTTAACAACTTTTTATTATACTTTTGCAAAGCAGTGTTTATACACTTTTTTACAGTGCAAAATTCCCTGATACGTGACACAGCAGTACTCATAGCTGATATTGAATGCATCACAACAAAATTCCAAAGATGTCCGCTATTGTGCACACTAACAAAGCCCAGTACCACAGGGTGTCAAAAAAACGTTACACTTTTGAAATGGCTGCCGAATAAAAAATCAATGATTCTGGGGGAAAAGGTTTATATGTATGGATAGCTTATGCACTCAACTTTTATATGACACCAGTCCGAAAATAAAACATGATTGGGTGAGCACTGCTCACTTTTCATACTTTGGTATGAAAATTAGGCTTCCAAGTCGTTAGAGGCAAGTCCTTTGGAGCTTACAAAATTCACTCCAAGATGTCGGCTACTTATTCTTCAGTGACTGTGCTCACCCAAGCATGAATTATTTTAGGACTTTTTGGTGTAATATGAAAGTTGAATCCATAAGCTATCCATACATCTAAACCCTATCCCCCAGAATCATATATTTGTTATTCGGCAGCCATTTCAAAAGTGTATATGTTTTTTTGGAGACACATGGTAGTTTAGGTTAATGGCTCTGCCTTGGACACAGCGGATTGAGGGCGGTATACAACAAATCTAAAAACAAGCCACACATTTTCTTTCTGCTTCAACACATCACACTCATATATACAGAGTAGAAAAATAACACCTCCGTCAATAAATGTACAACAATAATACTGGAGTGTTCTTAAATTAATATGCGTTGGATGACCAAAAAACCAACCACCTCTCTCATATCCCCAATCTCCAATTGTTTTAAGTGTAAATAATTACATTAATTTATTGTTGTAATAATCGCGACATTTTGTTTTAAGGCACTGGACATTATTGGTAATTACTCAAAATAATTGTTAGCTTACAAACTTACTTGGTTATGAGCAATGGAGTGCTGTTGATAGTACAAAAAAAATGTGAGAAACGGCTCCCTCTGAAGTAACATAGTTTTTGAGAGAGAGGTTAATTTCTCACTCAAATAATGAAATACTTCAGCAGAAGCCTTTTGTTATGCATCTAAAAGCACATAAGGTTGTGCAACAAGGATGTTTTTTTCTTTCAATGTTCTCTTGCAGCTTTGATGACCAATTGAGCTCAAAATAATTGTTACCATACAAACTTACTTGGTAACGGGCAATGGAGAGCTGTTGGTAGTATAAATTGTTGTGAGAAACGGCTCCCTCTGAAGTAATGTGGTTTTTTTTAGAAAGAAGTAATTTCTCACTAAAATATTTGAAATGAATTTGAACTCAGCTCAGCTGAGGTCTCAAATTCAAGTATCTGAAAGCACACAACTTGTGCGACAAGTTAAGGGTGTTTTTTCTTCCGGTGTTCTCTCACAACTTCGACAACCAATTTGAGTTCAAACTTTTACAGGTTTGTTATTTTATGCATATTGTTGAGATACACCAAGTGAGAAGACTGGTCTTTAACAATTACCAAAGGTGTCCGGTGCCTTTAAAGCAAATATCCCTAAATACATAGTAGGGTTTAGGTTACTACATAAGTAAGAGTAACGGTGTCCCACAGGGCTCTACTTTGGCCGGATTAAGGTCGTTTTTAAAACTATGGCTTGGGCTCCCGGCTTAGGTTCTGTCAACCTGAACCAAGCCCTGTATGTAGAGCACACTTTTTTTTATTTTCAAATAAGTGGCAGCCTAATACCGTGACCACCAAGCCCAAACAGTGATTTTGAAAAGGGCCTTATTATGGCAAGAAACAGAGCCTTGAGGGACACCATTATTGATCTTTATTGTTTTAAATATATCCACTCTGCGTGGTGTAATAAAGACCATGGCACAGCCATGTAAGAATTCATCCTCCACACAATAATCATGAGCATGATACGCTAGAGTGGTTGCTTCCACTGGACGGCAAAATAAACAGAGGTCAGTTCTTTCTGTAGAAGACAAATCCAAAAGTCGACGAGATAACAAGTCATACAACTCCAAATACAATCATTTGTAATTTACTTATCCTACTAAACCCTGAAACTTAGAAAGCAAATGGACAAAACCAAATTTTAGCAAAACTCATCACAAACCAAATGCAAAACAACCACACAACACGTCCATATAAGAATCAGTTATGAGAATGGAACCAGACTAGCCGTCTGTGTACCAGACTCTCTGTTGATAAGAACAAGGCAACCTGTGTCCATCATAGAAAAGAAAAACACACAAGCAGTCACAAATAAGAAGAGTTGATGCCAGACTAATAATTTGGCAGACACACTCTGAAACACTTTGCGTAGGCACCGAATAAGTGGATAAAATACTGTTGGTCTAGCTACCAGACCCTTAACTAGCAAGGGCCTGGATCAACAAGCTGTATCTTGTTTTGATACTTCTTTTTATTAATAAATTTCAAGGCCATTTGAGCGATTATAAGGCTTTTCTGTAAGGCTCTGTAAATATATTTCTCTTTAAAATATCATGGAAGCAATGGAAAAATCATTTTCAACCCCTTCTTTGGGGGGGGGGGGGGGAACCACTCAGACTCAGTACATCAATTTTTGTTATAAACATTGATGAGTTGCAAAGACCACAACTTTGAAATATAACTTCATCAACGAGCAAGTTTGAGTGTGGTTAACTAAAGGTTTACTATTTTGACTCGAACCCAGGCTGGTCGACCATTGGTCGACTACTGAGGTAGACCATTTGGAACCAGCCTCATGACCATGGTTTCTTCCGTGGTCCCAATAGCCTGTTCCATTCTAACATGTGTAAAACGCAGAAGGGAACCAGTGGCACTGTAGCGAAAAGGCAATGGAAGTGATGAATACTGTGGAAGGCTTCCAAACGAGTTGTTCGAGTGAGTACGTCACTGCATATGCACGTTGCTGGTCAGAGGTCAATCACAGGTCAACTAATGTTCACACTCCAACTTGCTCAAGGTGTGACTGTCTCATAGAGCTATATATATTGACTAGATCGCTTAAACTTATAATTCAACAAGCATGTTGAGTACGGGCATGTGAGGGCTGGGCACAACTGAAAAAAAAATGTGCATTCTCATTGAAAATGAAACTTGTGCGTATAATGGTTGGTGTTCTTTTTAAAAGAATTCTAACAATACGTCAGAAACGATACTCGTTCGAACAAGTTCATACATACAGTTGGTTAATACAGACAAAGTAAACAACAGAATTTATGATTTCCTTCATTTTTTTCTCTTGGATTTTTTTTTATAGAAAATACTGTACTTTTTAAAAAATATTCACAAACATCTTTGATACAAATATATGTTCATCTGTTAGACACTTTAAATAGGACATTAAAAAAGACATTCGATAAGGAAGAACCAGTTTGCCATTACCCTTTGTGTCATCAAACTGTAGCAGATGTTGTTGTTGTTTTTTAGGAAGAGGTAATCTCACTCATTATTAAAGCCTTCAGGCCTGAAGCCTTTTATTATGCACCTGAAAGCACACAGAGTTTTGCAACACAGGTATTATTTTGTATTATTCTCTTGCAACTTGATGACCAACTGAGCTCAAATTTTCACAGATTTGATATTTTATGTTGGGATACACCAAGTGAGACCAAAAGACTGGTGTCTATTGCCTTTAAGCACAAAAAGTAGCTACACATGTACACTCCCAAAAGAGATATTTTTAAAGTAAGAACAAATTCTTATTAAAAAAAAACATATTATTGTGTCACATCCCTACAAAAATTGTCCATTAAGATCTTTGGGAGTGGCACAAATTTCTTTGAATAAGTTGTTTTCTTATTTCAAGAATACAGTTTTAAGCAGTGTAAGTACACCCAAATTATGCTTAACAGAATCTGGTTACCAGCCAAAATGACTGAATGTACCACCGCCGACTGGTATCCTGCTGAAGCACTAGTGCCTGCTTAAGCTCTATGAAATCAGCCCCGGTCGAGAAGCTGAACAAATAGCAGATGAAATTGGTAAGCAACTATATGCTGCTTAGCAGCTTATTATATCAAATTGGACCCAGGAGCTAAAACACAGACAAGTTTTTTTAAAGTACATTTGGAGATGCTTAGCAAGCATGAGGTAGTTTTTACTTGTACAGGGTGTCTCAAAAAAAAACTATACACTTTTGAAATGGCTGCCAAATAAAAAATATATGTTTCTTGGGAAAAGGTTTAAATGTACGGCTAGCTTATGGACTCAACTTTCATATGTCACCAAAAAGTCCGCAAATAAATCATGATTGGGTGAGGACTGCTCACTTTTGTGAAGGGTATGAACATTAGGTTGCGCAGTAATTAGCCTTCCAATTTGTGAGAGGTGAGTCCATTGGAGCTTACAAAATTCAATCCAAGATGTCGGCTACTTATTCTTCAGTCAGCAGTGCTCACCCAAGCATGAATTATTTTAGGGCTTTTTGGTGTCATATGAAAGTTCAATCCAAAGCTATCCATACATCTAAACCCTTTCCCCCAGAATGATATATTTTTTATTCGGCAGCCATTTCAAAAGTGTATACTTTCTTTTTGAGACACACGGTATATTGGCCCAAACAATGATACACAGGGTTAGGGTTTCCATCCAAAGGTCAAAGTTCATATGCGGGTATCCAGTGATTCTCTCCTCTCTTGCGCCACTGGAAATATGTAGGTCATGTAGATGGAGTTTATGATGATTATGGAAGAATGTTCGAAAAGCCACGTCTACAAATCCATGCACAGAATGATGATCTCCTTGGCAACTGTCACCTGGTGCTCCGTCCAAATTGTTCTTAAACATGATGACGGTATGTTATCAGCATATGTCACGCCATTATGTTCATACTGGGTTGCTTCACCATCGTCCAATGACATTGAGGTTTGTGAGCATGCCATGACGGCTCTCGAGAATTTTAGTTTTAAAAAAACATGGTGGGACACACTATGGAAGTCTGAAAGAGAGTTTCTTTAATTCGTCAAGCCATTCGTCAAAATTCTCTGAAGAGTTCAAGAATGTCCGAGGTGACTGCCTCCGCATCTTTCCAACCGTCATCTTCGTATTTGTCAAAGTTCTGAGTGTCTCCGTCGTGCGAAACGGTGGGTACTACTGGCGGCTGTCGATAAATAAAAAACAACATTTCCTTTTTAATGACAAACCCTTTTTGGAATAGACCAATCAATCATTCCCCTTAAGGAAACTAGCCAATCAGGAACGTAGGTTCATACACACACAGACATGGTTCAACGCCAGAGTAGAATGTGATCATCAATCTGCCACCAGGGCCCACGTTCATAAAGCCTGTAAGCACAAAAACTTGCTAAACAAGGAATAATATTGCTTAGCAGAATCTGGTGCCAAGCCAAAATTATATTGGGTTTGCGTTACTGTGGCTGATGCCCGACTCAATTTTTGCTTGCGAAGAAATTTGTCAAGCAGTATTTTCTGCTTAACAGCTTTATGAAGTTGGAGCCCAGTGGGAAAGAAGTAGCCATGTTTTGGTTTTTTTTTTTTTTTTTGACAAAGTGCTCTGACTGCTTTTGGTGCAACAACTCCGGCCATACTTTGCGACCCCCGCCCAATGTTGGCTCTCATTTCTTGGTCGGCGCTACAGCTGAGGTTAAAAACTTTTACTGAGGAAGGTTATGTTTATTGTCACGTGGCCAAAGCATTTTGGCTGGAATTGTAGAGAAGGGACATTTTGATTTTGTACCCCTATTGTGTGTGCTTTGTGTGCTTGGAAACTCCCAAATTCTTCAGAGGATTTTAGGAGGAATTCTTCAGTAAGAGGAAAATACAGGGCGAGTCAAAAAAAAAAAGTTGACCGAGATTTATGATTTAAAAACAAAATAACAACTGACACTCAAAACCCCAGTGAAGCATTCTTCCCTACCTATCTGACGAAAAGAAAAGACTACAACAAATTAGTCACTTCTAAGAGAAGTTATGTCTGTTTTACTGAAATCCCTCATGGTTGTAGCTGTCCATGGAATGTTAACGTTAGACTGCGTCTAATCATCTAAGTAATAATAATAATAAGTAAGAAGCAAAAGGGTATACAAAAGTCATTCTTGTGTTTTGTCAAGTATTCCATGGACAGCTTGCAAAATGAGCACCGTTATTAAAGTAGACATAACTCCTCTCAGGAAAGATCAATTTCTTTCATTATTTTTTTTTCCCAATAAGCAGGAAAGAGTGCTTGTTAAATATATGTTTACTGAACTTTTGAGTGTAATTTTGTTTTGTTTTGAAAAAAGTCATAAATCCCGGTCAACTTCTTTTTGACTCACCCTGTAGTGTGCCAAAGAATGGGAACATTGGAGGGTGGGGATGAGGGTGTGAGATACCCTAGCGCCCCAAAACAGGTATGTTATTATTGACTAGATGATTAAAGACAGTGGACACTATTGGTAATTACTCAAAATAATTATTAGCATAAAACCTTACTTGGTAACGAGTAAGGTGGAGAGGTTGATAATATAAAACATTGTGAGAAACGGCTCCCTCTGAAGTGATGTAGTTTTGGAGAAAGAAGTAATTTTCCACGAATTTGATTTTGAGACCTCAAGTTCAAAATTAGAGGTCTCGAAATCAAGCATATGAAAGCACACAACTTCGTGTGACAAGGGTGGTTTTTTTTTCTTTCATAGTTATCGCGCAACTCCGACGAGCAATCAACCTCAAATTTTCAAAGGTTTGTTATTTTATGCATATGTTGAGATACACCAAGTGAAAAGACGTGATTTTGACAATTACCAAAGGTGTCCAGTGTTTTTAAGAGGTGCGGCAAGTGTCCATCCCACATGAACGCTGTAACTGCGAAGTTGTCACGGTGGGCGAGGCTTAATTGGCCAGTCTCATTTCACATTCCTTTTCACCATCAAGCACGTTCATTATGGTTGCAAAACCCTCAGGTTTTGTTATGTAAAATGGTAAAACCATAGACCAGTCCTAAGCAATGCTAAGAGATAGGACCAGTCCTAAGTAGTCCTAGGCAATGCTAAGAGATAGGACCAGTCCTAAGCAATGCTAAGAGATAGGACCAGTCCTAAGTATACTTACATGCTAAGAGATAGGACCAGTCCTAAGTATACTTACATGCTAAGAGATAGGACCAGTCCTAAGTATACTTACATGCTAAGAGATAGGACCAGTCCTAAGTATACTTACATGCTAAGAGATAGGACCAGTCCTAAGTATACTTACATGCTAAGAGATAGGACCAGTCCTAAGTAGTCCTAGGCAATGCTAAGAGATAGGACCAGTCCTAAGTAGTCCTAGGCAATGCTAAGAGATAGGACCAGTCCTAAGTAGTCCTAGGCAATGCTAAGAGATAGGACCAGTCCTAAGTAGTCCTAGGCAATGCTAAGAGATAGGACCAGTCCTAAGTAGTCCTAGGCAATGCTAAGAGATAGAACCAGTCCTAAGCAATGCTAAGAGATAGGACCAGTCCTAAGTATACTTACATGCTAAGAGATAGGACCAGTCCTAAGTATACTTAGGACTAAGTATACTTAGGACTGGTCCTATCTCTTAGCATTGCTTAAGACTGGTCCTATCTCTTAGCATTGCCTAGGACTACTTAGGACTGGTCCTATCTCTTAGCATTGCCTAGGACTAGTCCTAAGTTAGGACTACCTTTGTGAAATCCACCCCTGGTCCCTACTCATGGTAAAACACAGCATCCTTTCACAAATAATTGTCTTTACTTCTGGCCAAAATTTGAAACTGACTTTCAAGCAGGAACAACCTTAATGTTTAACCCCAAACCAATCCTTAAATTTAACAAACTGCTAAAAGGAAATGGACGACAGCTACATGTTTGTTGGTTTTTAAACACATGAGAGAATCCCGCCCCAGCCCAGCCTGGAAAAGACTAAGAGGCCAACCTCCCCTTACAAAAAAGTCCCAACTATTGGCGAAAGATCTACAATCCTATAGGATTTATATAGGATTCCTATAGAATTCCTATAGATTTGTTGTCACTTCTTGGATTCCTATAAGACTCCTATAAGATTCTTATGGTTTGTTTTTTTGTAAGGGTCGTAACACCTGGATGTGTCAGCTGGAAGCAGACTTCAAGTCTGGCACGGCAGCTGTGGCAATCCGCATCATATCGCATTGGTTGGGTGGCTCTATCCCCCCCGTCATGGATATAGAGCATGGTGATGATTAGAATCATAGGCCGTATCCAATGGGGGACTTTTGGGGCGCTTGGTGGCAGCAGACTTAACAGGTAAAATCCATTGTTCTCGGTTATGTGCGCATGCTCAGAACTACGTCACCAATGGAAATTTACCTGGTAAGTCTGCTGCCACCTAGCGCCTCAGAGTCTCCTATTGGAAGCTGTGGCGTTGACTGTGGCAGTTGCTAAGGGTGTTCCCATGGGCATCCGATGATTCAATGCATGTTCACATGACAATCAAGCCACAGCCATTGCCGAAAATTTTGCTTGAAAAAAAAAATAGTCTAGCACCTTAACATTAGTTTAAACTTGAAAATCTGATATCACACTTTAAGGCTTGTGATTTACACAAGAGATCTGCTTTAAGCCTACGTCAATTCAAGTCCTAAAGCACTTTTGACCTCGCATTCATTTCACATGGAGATTCGCAGCCAAATCCTACGTACATGCATTACATGTCAAACAAATGCAGACGACCGAATGTGCAGCTGCCAAACATCGCCCCTGACCAATCAAAACACAGATGGAAAGCTTACCTCACTGCAGGTTTATCCAATGAAATCATTGTATCCAAATCATTATATAAAACCAATACCTGTCTTTATCCGGGGACCAGTCTACTTAAACATCCACTTCACAATCACCATTGCTTTTACCCTAACATTGGCCGAGTTCGGGCGTTTCTTTTTTTGGGAAGTTGAAAACAAGTAGGATCGCTGTTCTTGCTTCATTCCGCTCAAACGACGATGTTATACAGCGCCACGAAAAGTGATTCGTTACTGGTCAATTGTGACTACGCGGTAGGTCAGTCAATAGGCTTGTTTTTCAATAATGGGAAACCTGACAGTAGAAAGAGACCTAGCCTTCGACCTATTTCTTTGGGATGACGGTCTAATTTTAACTTTCAACTTATCAAAATTAACTATAACAATCTACTTTAGAGTCATTTTGCATTTACTAATTCCCTTGAGATACTGCCGCCATTAATTTGTAAAGTGTTGTTCTCGAAACCTACGATGAAATGTGGTGTATGTTGTTCTTGGGTTGTGTTCTCATAGTTCGGGCGGGAGAACAGTGAACTTGAGCCAAGAACACCCCACCATAGAAATAGAACCTGGAGAACGCCGAGTGCGACATTGTGCGTGTGATTTCGTTGTGAGACCGGTGTATTGTTCTCGGGTCGTATTCTCATAGTTCGGGCCTGAGAACAGTGAAAGTGGGCCAAGAACACCCCACCCCACCCACAAAACATGGAGAACGCCGAGTGAGAAAATGTGCGTGCGATTTTGTTGTGAGCACTTTCTTATTGATGCGCGTACGCCATTTTTTTTTTTGCCATACAGTAGACGTCATGAACATTGACCAATGAAACCACTTAGAAACGATCTACATGTGTGGATACACGAGATGATAATTGCCATACATGTGTGTCACGTGGTGCAGTTCGCCGCGTCCAAAAACGACACACAGGGCAGTTGAGCTCAGCGTTCTCCGGTTTCTGTTTCTATGACACCACCTGGACTCAACCATTGGATCCCATACAGTGTGACTTATTTACCTTGAGCTGTCTCCTCCTGACTGTGTCCCAGTCTGTTCCAACAAACCAGTCATGATTTTTGATGTCTTCGCTGCCGTTGACCAAACATCCGATTCGTTTCGTCCTGTCAATGACGAGTAACTTCTGCACCAAATCCCTGAAAGAAAACATTTGACACTAAGTTATGGAGAAGTTATGAAAAGCTTGTCCTCAACAGGAATGGAAAAAAGATTTATGTTGATAACGTAAGAATGAACCATTTGCGATGTGCACATTTTTTTCAAGAAAAGGTACACATTTCTTCAAGAAAAGGAATAAGGTCATTTCTTCCAGGAAGAGGAACAGAGGTGCTTTTCTTCAAGGATTTTAATCCTTGAAAAGTACATTATTTCTAGGAATAGGTAGTAATTTCTTCAAGACAAAGGACCATTTTTGCAATTTGTACATTTCTTCAAGACAAAGGTACACTTCTTCAAGAAAAGGCAATATTCGCTTCAAAGAATAAGAACATTTCATCAAGGAAAAGATACATTTCTTCAAGGCAAAGGATCATTCGAAAAGATACATATTTAATAACAATGAACAGATTCATTTCTTCAAAGGGAAGGTACAGTTATTCTGACAACCTTTATCTTGTGAGCATAAATGTGTTGTGGCAAGAACTGGGCCCAATTTCATAGCGCTGCTTAACGGTAAGCAAATTTGCATGCTTACTGTAGCAGAAAAATTTGCTTAAGCCTTAGCGTATTTCACAGGTTAGCAGAAAAATTGGGCGGCCATATTGCGTGTTTACCTTGGATTTGCATTGTGACGTCATTTATTTTCGTGCAATTCCAGAAGGTTAGCATGCCTTTTCGTGTCCTACGGTTAGCAGCGCTATGAAATAGAAATTGCACAGTAAGCACAAAATCGTTGCTTAGCAGGGCTATGAAATTGGGCCCTGTGTTATGCTTAATCAGCTCTATTAATTTGGACCCTGTGCAAAGCAAGTTTTTTATGGCATCAGGCTCCAGTTTTTAAGGCACTGAACACCTTCGGTAATTGTCATAGACCAGACTTCTCACTTGGTGTATCTCATCATATACACAAAATAACAAACATGTGAAAATTTGAACTCAATAGGTCGTTGAAGTTGCGAGATAATAACACCATTGTCAAACATAATTGTGTGCTTTCAGATGCTTGAATTCGAGACCTTCAAATTCAAATATTTTAGTTAGAAATACCTTCTTTCTTGAAAACAACGTTACTTCAGAGGGAGCCGCTTCTCACACTGTTTTATGCTAACAATTATTTTGAGCAATTACCAATAGTATCCAGTGCCTTTAAAGGTCAGATACAGCTAAAAAATGTTGACAAACCTTGCGTTTTTTTCCAGATGTTTGGGCCAGTCTATCTTGCCTTCCAATATCTTCTCATATATACCAAATGGATTATCATCAAAGAAGGGTGGGTACCTGACAGAAGAAAGAAGGAAAGAAAAAATCCCAATAAATATCATTAACAAAATGTAAAAGAGATAACATTGCTTATAATACATCAGTTTTTGGTAAAAACATAATGTTATTATCAGTCTTTATCCGCGAAATAAAAAAAGGTGCATCTCCTTTATGAGGGCGATCCCTCTACTGCAGCCAGGTTGTATCGTAAACTTGGGTGTGATCCCTGGCAAACTTATTGACAAAATAGGGAAATCCGCAACATACATGTAGAGCTAGTGTAGCTTGTCAGAGCGCAGACACACAATATCCAGAAGTTCCTGAGAAAAATCATTTATTAAGTTCAATGTAATTTGAGGCATTTGCATGGTGGGATGTATTTGGTTTGCGGTAACACCATTTGTGTGTCTACTTGCCAAGTAGAGTTTGTTCTTAGAGAACTGTCTTGCTTAATTCTACTACCGGGGAGTAGATTGTTCGGGTGTTCGGGAGACTTCTCAGTTCTAGAAACGATTGGTATGCCAGGCTCCATGCTAAGCATGACTGATTTGGCTGTGCAGTACTGAATCCATCAAAATCCGACAAAATCTTTTGACTGAAACGATTGGTATGCCAGGCTCCGTGCTAAGCATGGCTGATTTGGCTGCGCAGTACTGAATCCATCAAACTCAGGCAAAAAGTTTAGACTCTCATAAGATTGGTATGCCTTGCCGGGGGTCTATTTCACAAAGAGTTAGGACTTGTCATACCAAAAACGTTTAGTTAGTCTTAAGTTTATAGGATTTGAGGCATTGCATGGTGAGGTATCAATATATATTTGGTTTGCGGTAACACCATGTGTGTCTACTTGCCAAGTAGAGTTTGTTCTTTAGAGAACTGTCTTGCTATATATTCTACTACCACGGAGTAGCGTGTTTCACATTTTTGGGGGAGACTTCGGCTCGGGCCTTTATCACACGGCCACGACCTGCCGTTTTTAAACGGCAGTTTAAGAACTCATCGCTACCCTTTTATTCCCTAATTAAATTTGATTTTAATTTTTTTTATACATCATTATTTCTATTCCTGTACACTTTGTACTTTGTTGTGTTCGTTGTCAATGCTTTGATGGATATAAGGGGGTTTTTTATTTCTTTTTTTCAGAGATGTGATTAGCTGTTGACAAAAACACCTGTGCTATAATACTGAAAGAAAAAAACACCCTTGTAAAATGAAGTTGTGTGCTTTTAGATGGTTGATTTCGAGACCTCAAATTCTAAATCTGAGGTCTCGAAATCAAACTCGTGGAAAATAACTTCTTTCTCGAAAACTATGTCACTTCAGAGGGAGCCGTTTCTCACAATGTTTTATACTATCAACCTCTCCCCATTACTCGTCACCAAGTAAGGTTTGATGCGAATAATTATTTTGAGTAATTACCAATAATGTCCACTGCCTTCAACAAGCCCAGCTTTTTGGAATGTGCATCCACATTCATATATTATTGACTGCATTTTTTTGATGATAATATGAGGAAATAAACCTTTGAAAAAAATAAAATAAATGTTAAGACTGCTGGATTGTGGTAAACCCATTAAAGCAATCGCAAAGCCGTTAATTAAATTAGCGAAAATCATAATGCAATAAGCTGACAGGTGTACTGAGCAGGTTGGACAATTTAGTTCACCCGATAAGATTATTTTTAGAATACTACAGTTTGCTATCGCCTCGGGGGAGGACGAGTGACCGTCAAATTTTCAGTTTTGCTTGAGCTGTCGTGTTTATGCTTGCTTAAAAAATGAAGCCCTGAAATTGTTTTTACTGTTTTCTTTTGGACTCATGGACGTTGTGAGTCACCAACAAAATATTTGACACATATTTCTGTGGTCTTGATTTACACTCTATAAACTTCCAAAAATCCAAATAATTTTTTATTTACGTCATTAAATATCAAAAAATCCCTTCACACACAGACAAATACTATACACATCCCCCTGGCACTTGGACAATTTTAGATTTGTTTTGTTGGAGGGGGGGGGGCACATTTTTTTTATATCAAGACTTTTATAATTTACGGTAAAAAAAAGTTGAGAAAAAAAAAATTAGCTGTTGCAAACAACTTACCAACCAAATGGACCGATGGTATAAATGCACAAAATAGTTAATGGCCTGGCCTTTCGACCCTAGCAGAGTCTTTCTCGAAGGCTTAGTTACCTATTCATGTTGGTTGTGGGGTCATTTAGCTTTCGAGAAAGACTCTGCTAGGGTCGAAACGTCAGGCCATTAGCTATTTTTTGCATTAAAAAAAGTTGGACACAATTCATAAATAAAACAAAATTAAAGGAAAGTGATAAACTAAAGATTTGGCTGCAACCAGAAACTTAACATCAAATTTCACTGGCCACAGGAATTTCTTTTTTTTCTTTTGTTTTGGATTAATTTCTGTTGCATGGGATAAACTGGCAGAGTGTCAGTCAAGTCCAACGAACATCTGGCCCACATGGTTTAAGGTCAAAGGTCATGCGAGATGTATTACTGTCAATCTGCAAATAATGGCTGGCGCTCTAATGGTTGGAGGCAAGCAGGATATTGTTACAATGCAATATTATTACAATGATTACTGTAAAGGATTTCCAGCCATTTCAGGGCAAGGACAGAAGAAAGTAGGATTTCCAGCCATTTCACTTAAAGGCAATGGACACTATTGGTAATTACTCAACATAATTATCATCATAAAACCTTTCTTGATTACGAGTAATGGGGAGAGGTTGATAGTATAAAACATTGTGAGAAACAGCTCCCTCTGAAATGACATAGTTTTCGAGAAAGACGTAAGTTTCCATTAATTTGATTTCGAGACCTCAAGTTTAGAATTTGAGGTCTCGAAATCAAGCATCAGAAAGCACACAACTTCGTGTGACAAGGGTGTTTTTTTCTTTCATTACTATCTTGCAAATTCGACGACCGATTGAGCTCAAATTTTCACAGGTTTATTTTATGCATATGTTGAGATACACCAACTGTGAAGACTAGTCTTTGACAGTTACCAATAGTGTCCACTGTCTTAAAAGGCACTGGACACTATTGGTAATTACTCAAAACAATTGTTAGCAAAGAAACTTACTCAAGGTAAACCAGCAATGGAGAGCTGTTGATAGTATAAAAAAACATTGTGAGAAACAGCTCCTACGAAGTTTTTGAGAATTAGGTAATTTCTCACTCAAATAATATAATACCTCAGTTGAGGTCTTTTATTATGCATCTGAAAGCACACACATTTGTGCAACGCATTTGTGCCAGAAGGGTGTTTTTTGCTTTCATATTCTCTTGCAACTTTGATGACCAGACCAATTGACTAAACATTTTCACAGGTTTGTTATTTTATGCAGATGTTGGGGTACACCAAGTGAGAATATTGATCTTTGACAATTACCAACTGTGTCCAGTGCCTTTAAAGACAGTGGACACTATTGGTAATTACTCAAAATAATTATTAGCATAAAACCTTACTTGGTAACTGCAATGGGGAGCTGTTGATAGTATTTTTTGTGAATTTGATCTGAATATTTACAAATCAATCAATAAATAAAAAAGCTAAACAAATTTTTTTGTTTATACTAATTTCTCAAAAACTACAGCACCCCAGCAAGTAATAATTTAAGGAAAGCTTTCTATCATCATTATCTTTTAACCAGGTAAACTTTAATGTAAATCTGTGGTAAGTATTCTGTGAGTGTCTGTGTTTTGTTTCGTACAAAAAGTACCCAAATCCTTTATTGGAAAAAAATAGCTATTAAAAAACGAATCTTAATGGCACTTTTGGGGCTAAAAACCTGACTAAGCATCTTCTGATCTGCCTGACTTTTTATTTGTTTTTTAAATAACTAAATAAAAGAGACAACTTAACCCTTTTATGAGAGCCCTGTAACTGTACCTTCTAGAAAATCTGTGAATTGTGATCAAATTGCGCATCTGGCAGAAAGGTTAACAAGCCCATAACCTGGGCATAAAGCTGGCTCTCCAGTAACACACTCGGAAAACATTTAACAGAACAAATAGCTGGCATCCGTCACCCAAAGACCCTGGAATTTTTGTGCAAATGATGGAATGTTTTTTTTTTTTTGTGAGAGTATGTCTGACATTTTAAAGGCACTGGACACTTTTGGTAATAACCCAAAATAATTGTTAGCATAAAAATTACTTGGTAACCAGGAATGGAGAGCTGTTGATAGTATAAAACATGTGAGAAACTGCTCCCTCTGAAGTAACAGAGTTTTTGAGAAAGAGGGAATGTCTCACTCATTAAAAGACTTCAGGCCTGAAGCCCTTTTTTCAGGCGTCTGAAAGCACATACAAATTGTGCAACAGCGGTGTTTTGTTTTCTTCTTTCATTATTCTCTTGCAACTAATTGAGCCTGAATTGAGCCCATATTTTCTATGCATATGTTGGTGTTCCGTCCCAAACTACCAAACATGTCCAGTGCCTTTAAGGGTACGTGAAAGTTCAATGGATTTATTCTACGTTTTGGAAGTCAACGTCATTTAAAATTGACCGACAGACCCGAGTGGTTTTCAGCTTTGCGGCTTGGAAAAAAATTTGTCCAAGTATACAATCATTATTATTAAAAGTGCATTTCGCAGTTCACTGTATCTTCCCTCAAAAAAAAGGAAAAGAGAATAAAAAAGTAGAAAACTTCTTGAATGAGGACTATATTTTTCAGCGACATAATATATTTTGTTATTACCAAATTCTTGAAAATAAAAATACCCATAGCAATTAGTTATAAATACATTTTCAGTTGGGCAAATTTCTTTAAAAATATGGAGAAGTTGAACAAAGAGCGTGATTTCTGATATCCGAAGAAAACCAAAGTTACCACAAGGCAGTCTGAATTCAAAAACAAATCAGAAATTTCTCATTCATCCCTGGAAGCAACTCATAAAAAGAGATCCGTTGGAAAAATGGGTCAAACCACAAAATCATCTGCTAATGTTGGCAATTTCTTCCTCCTTAGACAATGCCCTCCAAAGTGTCAACTTGACTTGTAGAGGTTTCTTTAAAAAAATACCCGTTTTCTTAAAGACCCATAGGCGCCTTCCGTATTTAGGACTTGAGAGACACTCCTCTCGACAAAAGAAAAATCAAACGCTTCCATTAAGGCTTCAACGTCCCTTAACATCACAGCTCCAGTTCGGTTTATATTACAAGTACGCAAACCCCTGGGCACTGGTTGTAGTTTCTACGTCAGCTGTAAAACGCAAACCGTGAAGCTGTTATTTTTTTAACACTGTCCGCCCGCACCCCCTTCAGGGGATGAAGCAACATCTTTGATCATCTTGCAAATCTTTTCCGTTTCTCCTCCCGAATTAGAACCACTTTACAATCCGCCGGGATGAACTCACGGGAAAGAAGAAACAGGGAAGAGGGTTTCTTGAGTCTGTGTCCATTACACGGAAGAGGTAGTATCGTATGTTCAGAATCGTCACGTCTCAATACTTTCCCTTCAGACTCACCGTACTATGAAAGAAGGGGTGGTAGTCTTGACATCTTGAGTGTCTTGCTAGGGAGTAGATGTAACTCAAAGAACTTTGCAAAACACGCGGGATTATATTTTACGCGCGAGGTGCAACAAAGCGAAAAGCGAAAGAAAATCAACTTGTACTTTGATATAGAAATTAATTCCCTTTTTCTCACAGAAAGACGGGGCATCAAAAAGCGTGGCACTTATCAAGTAACGAAAGAGCAGACGTTATAACCCAAGTGTTTTTGGTTGATAGCACGCACCCTGTTTCTCACTTAGCTACACTCAATCTTCCTAGCTTCAGTGAACATTAAGTTTGCTGGAAGAGTAGGGTTTCCCACCATATTTTTGGTTGATTAACAAGTACCCTTTTAGCACGTTTTCTCAAAAGGCTTCCAGGCTTCCAAGTTTAATAGAAGAATAGAGGTTTACCACCGTGGTTTTGGTTCATAGCAAGCACCCTACAGTAGACTATTGCAAATTTTTTATAATAGTATATTTCAAGGCTCACACATTTCAATCTCCTGCTTATTTTTCTGAACTTGTTCACCATTATTCCCCTACTTGGACTTAACGATCATCTCAACAGTCATTGCTATCCAAGCTTCTTCCATTTTTTTTATGGCCACAGATCATTTTCATATGCTGCACATTTTCTTTGGAATAGTCTTCCTGTGCATATTCACCAGGCTAGTTCTTTACAATGTTTTAAGTCTCTGTAAAAAAACTCATTTGTTTAAAGCTGCTTATTTGTAATCTGCTTATTTGTAATTTGTATCTTTCTCTCATTGTATATTTTATTGTTCTCTTTATGCGCTTAGAGGCTTTTTGCATTAGGCACTTTACAACTGTCTTTTATTATTGTTACTATTCTTGCAACACGTTGTACGTGTAGTCTGGGATCCCCACCATGGCACTCACAGAAATATCATGGAAAGAGTTCAATGGAGAGCAGCTCGCTTAGTCTCTGGTGACTACAGGAGGGAAACAAATGCTACTGCCTTAGTAGAAAAGCTAAAATGGGAGACTCTTGAAGATCGCAGAATTAAAGCTAGGCGCACAATAATCTATAAAGAAACTCACGGCTTCGTACCAAGTAACATAGAACATCTCCACCAAACGGGCTTGTATCACTCGTATGGATGGCCAGTTTAAAGGCACTGGACACCTTTGGTAATTTTCAAAATTAGACCAGTCTACTCACTTGCTGTATCTCAACATATGCACAAAATAAATAAAAAAACGGTGAAAATTTGAGCTCAATTGGTCGTCGAAGTTGCGAGAGAAAAATGGAAGAAAAAACACCCTTGTCGCACAAGTTGTGTGCTTTCAGATGCTTGAATTCGAGACCTCAATTCACATATTTTAGTGAGAAATTACTTCTGTCTCAAAAACTACGTTACTTCAGAGGGAGCAGTTTCTCACAGTGTTTTATATTATCAACAGCTCTCCATTGCTCGTTACCAAGTAAGTTTTTTTTTTAATTGTTTTGAGTAATTACCAATATCGTCCAGTGGCTTTAAGTCATCACTAGACACCATTAAAATAACTAATCAAGTTTAATAGTCACGCCCAAATTAAAATGTAGATCATTATGCATGCCACATTTGACACTATACTGAGATAGTCCAGCAAGGGTGTTGAGTACAGTTTACTAGCAGAAGCAGAAACATACTATTAAAGGCAGTGGACACTATTGGTAATTACTCAAAATAATTATTAGCATAAAACCTTACTTGGTAACGAGTAATGGGGAGAGGTTGATAATACAAAACATTGTGAGAAACGGCTCCCTCTGAAGTGACGTGGTTTTCGAGAAAGAAGTAATTTTCATCAAATTTGGTTTCAAGATCTCAGATTCAGAATTTAAGGTCTCGAAATCAAGCATCTGAAAGCGCACAACTTCATGTGACATATGGATGTTTTTTTCTTCCATTGTTATCTCCCAACATTGATGACCAATTGAGCTCAAATTTTCACAGGTTTGTTATTTTATGCATACGTTGAGATACAGCAAGTGAGAAGACTGGTCTTTGACAATTACCGAAGGTGTCCAGTGTCTTTAAAAAAAATCAATCTTCCAGACGTTATTCCCTCAGCCCTCATGAGTGATATAGGCAACTAAAGTTACAACTCTTATCCATTAATGAGCCCAATGATACCCCTTCGTACAGGTCGATGTCCCTCTATCCCCACAGTCACTCTGACTGTCGCTAATTCTCTTCCAGCTGGGAACGCCAACAGCGTTTATTTTCTCTCCGGTGGGTCGAAGATTCAATTTCAACTTCAATTCTGCAACCAACTAATAACAGACTGGTGGTACTATCGTTTCCCTCCCAGTGTAAAGTTGGTGCTGCAAATAATAGTCTGTAGAGTGTCATGGCTGATTGATTAAGAGCATCGAATTCAAGTTCTGGTGGTTAAGTGTGGGTTTGAATCCTGGTTGTGACACTTGTGTCCTTGAGCAAGATACTTTACTATAATTGCTTCTCTTCACCCCGGTTTATAAATGGGTACCTGCGAGGGTAGAGGTTAATATTGTGTATGTAAAAGCCTTTAGAGCGCCACCGCAGCTCGGGGCTGTATACTCCCCAGGGAGCTGAGAAAGATTAAAGGGATGTTATTGGCCCAACGACCGGGACACTAAGCATTGATTCGGTTTATTGTGAAATGCGCTATATAAGAAATTGTTAGTATTATTATGTTATTATTATTAACATCCATCTGGAATTTTTCCATAATCAAAAGACATCAAAATGAAATATTTCTCAAATTGCATAATACTATTCAATGCTGCTGTTCTAATCTTGGCCATTTATTTTCAGAGTCATTACCAAAGTATTAATTGAGGAGGTGCTTAAGTTTTCGCGAAATGAACAATTTCACAAAAATAATGTTTTTTCTCAGGCATGTCAGGAGCCAAAATTATTTTAGCATACAAAGAATTTACGCGACTCTGCTGAAAACATTCCTCTTTGATTTTCACCATAAAACAAAAAAACCTTAACAACTAATGAAGCTGAAACTTCTACAGGTAAATTATATTACATACATCTTCATTCACAGTGAGTAGGGATTCACGTATTGGCCAAAACCTACATAAGTTAACAAAACTTTTTAAAAGCAATGAAACAAGAGGGCTTCTTCAGAAGTTCTCCATTTAAAGACACTGGACACTATCGGTCATTGTCAAAGACCAGTCTTCTCACTTGGTGTATCTCAACATATGCATAAAATAACAAACCTGTGAAAATTTGAGCTCAATTGGTCGTCGAAGTTGCGAGATAATAATGAAAGAAAAAAACACCCTTGAGACCTCAAAACCTAACTCTGAGGTCTCAAAATCAAATTTGTGGAAAATTAATTATTTCTTGAAAACTAAGTTACGTCAGAGGGAGCCGTTTCTCACAATGTTTTATACTATCAACAGCTCTTTATTACTCGTTACCAAGTAAGTTTTTTTGCAAAAATTATTTTGAGTAGATATCAATAGCGTCCACTGCCTTTAAAGTCCACTGGGAAAAGAGCTGCATGGCCCAATTACACTGAACATTTGACTCCTTCTGAAATGAGATATACAGACTGCGAGATGACGTTCAGACATTCCCAGAAGTCATCACTCTGTTATAGGGTCAATTAAAGGCAGTGGACACTATTGGTAATTACTCAAAATAATTATTCGCAGAAAACCTTTCTTTGTGACGAGTAATGTGGAGAGGTTGATGGTATAAAACATTGTGAGAAACGGCTCCCTCTGAAGTGCTATAGTTTCCGAGAAAGAAGTAATTTTCCACGAATTTGATTTCGAGACCTCAGATTTAGAACTTGAGGTCTCGAAATCAACCATCTAAACGCACACAACTTCGTGTGACAAGGGTGTTTTTTTCTTTCATTATTATCTCGCAAGTTCGATGACCGATTGAGCTCAAATTTTCACAGGTTTGTTATTTTATGCATATGTTGAGATACACCAACTGTGAAGGCTAGTCTTTGACAATTACCAATAGTGTCCACTGCCTTTAAAGCGAAGATGAATTCCAACAACCCTCATTTGTAAAAAAAACTTTCAGAAAGAGACAACAAATGGTTCGTTGAAGTCGTCAATCATTCCAATTCCCAAGTTTCAATAACAACATATCATAAAAGATGGATATTATGCGCATCATTGGTTTATGAAAGAATAAATTAATTCAAGTTCTGTAGTTTAAAAGAAACATCATGAACGGATGGTACATCATTATGCGCATCATTGGTTTATGAAAGAATAAATTAACTCAAGTTCTGTAGTTTAAAAGAAACATCATGAACGGATGGTACATCATTATGTTCATCATTGGTTTATGAAAGAATAAATTAACTCAAGTTCTGTAGTTTAAAAGAAACATCATGAACGGATGGTACATCATTATGTTCATCATTGGTTTATGGAAGAATACATTCATTCCAATTCTTCAGTTTTCATGAGACACTTTAATATCTTAAAGGGGTAGTACATTATAAAGGGATGGTACATCATTGGTTTGGTTTTTAGAAAGAGTGTATTCATCTTGACTTACAAGAAATATATCATTAAAGGATTCAGGTACTTTTTCAAAATGTCCACAGATTTAAATTAAACTGATATGGCTTGAAGATAATGATAGTAGAAAGCTTCCCTTCAAATATTACTTACTGAGGTGCTGTATTTTTTTGCGATAATTTTTGTCTCAGTGGGACGAAAATAAATTTAGCATGTAAAACCATGCTAACCAGTTATGATATTATACCATAGCATACCATAACTGGTTTAGTTTTTACATGCTAAAACTGAGACGAAAAATATTTTCATGACATTGTTTTACCCATTTGTCAAAAACTACAGCACCCCAGAAAGCAATATTTTAAGGGAAGCTTTCTACTATCATTATCTTCAAACTGAGTAAGTTTAATGTAAATCTGTGGACATTGTGTTTTGTGTAAGAAAAAAAGTACACAGACCCTTGATGTTACATCATTGGTTTGTGGAATTCCCAATCCTCTAGTTTACAAGAAACATATCATAAAGGGATGGTTCATCATTGGTTATTGGAAGAGTACATTCATTCAAATTCTCTAGTTTACAAGAAACGTATCATAAAGGGATGGTTCATCATTGGTTTGTGGAAGAGTACATTCATTCCAATCCTCTAGTTTACAAGAAACATATCATAAACGTATGGTTCATCATTGGTTTGTGGAAGAGTACATTCATTCAAATTCTCTAGTTTACAAGAAACGTATCATAAAGGGATGGTTCATCATTGGTTCGTGGAAGAGTACATTCATTCCAATCCTCTAGTTTACAAGAAACATATCATAAAGGGATGGTACATCATTGGTTTGTGGAAGAGTACATGTACATTCATTCATATCATACAGTTAACAAGAAACATCATAAGCCCTTAACCAAACGACCAACTTATTGTCAAGTTTAGCTATAAAATGTTTCTTTACAAATTATAAAGCGTTCAGCAAGAATATTTCTCAAGGGACATTGAATGATCAAACTTGTCATCAGGTGAGCTCAGTGACACATATACTGGCTGTATAACATGAAGCACCAACCAAAACAATAAACCAAACAGCAGTATATCTTTAACAACACTTTGACAAAAGTCAAGAGTTCAAACTGGAAGATTGTTCAAACGTAACGAACGAGCGCTGTCAACAATTTGCAGGCAGGCGGAGGAGCAATGACGCTCATCTGTATCTTATGATGTCATTTTAAAGACGGGTTGATGGATATAAGACAAGGCTGTGGAAAGGACCCCCAATCACTTCCATTCAAAGATTTGAAAGTATGAGACTACAGCTGCAATACTGAATCCATTCGTTTTATTTTATTTTAATTAATGATAGCTTGATGTATAGGCAACAAGTTCATTTTCATTCACAAGACAAATTCAAATTCAGAAAATAGTGCTAAAACCATTTTGGGGGTGGGGGGGGGGGGTGGGTGGGTCAAAACGATTTCCTAATGTATTATATTGTATGGTCTATTTTATGCTTTTGTAGGGCTCGAAATTACATGTATTACTGGACTATAGGTCCAAGGGCAGTTATCTTTGGGCCAGTAAACTCATGACCAGACAAGTCCAGCACTATAGACAAAAAAGAAACCCCAGCAGTAGTAAGTCATTCTCGAGGTTGTTGTTGTTTTTCTGTTCTGCTCGTGGGAAAATATACCAACGTCTTGAAAATCCTCTCGGGACCCAGAGGGTTTTGAGTGAATGTTTAATCAGTTCAGACGATACTCTCCGTGATAACGGTTTTTTTCTACCGTCACGGAATGGGCGGAACCTGGGGACCTTAATCTCAGTCAGCTGTGATAATTTCTCACTTTGCTGGGAAACGATGTAAAGACGGATCGGAGATGAGCGCGGGGCAGCTTCGAGCCGAGGGAGAATCTGACGGACAGTGAACTACTTTTGGCTTTTTTGTTTTTCGTTAACGACCTCAAGCACTGCTCGGGTTGGTTTCTATATCCTTCCATTAAGAAAATGTTTTCCCTGTAACTCGGCCATGATACTTGGACCTTGGGGGAAAAAGGTAGGAAGAGCTGTGATGCGATCAAGTAAAATGAGTCGTTTGACAACCCAAGTCATTTAAAAAAAAAAAAAAATTATACATTTGAAAAGAGCATTCTATGCCACAGTAGATCAGAATTACATGTAGCAGACATTTTCCAGAACCAACTCATATCACTCAGGGGGAGTAAGGATAATTATAAGAAGTTCCCAATCCACACCAGTAGATCATCAGAATTAGCTGATTAGCTTCCACAAACAGCTCATATCACTCAGGGGGAGTAAGGATAATTATGAGAACTTCCCAATCCACACCAGTAGATCATCAGAATTAGCTGATTAACTTCCACAAACAGCTCATCTCACTCAGGGGGAGTAAGGTGAATATAAGAAGTGCTCCAAATCCACTAAGCTACTTCACGGCAGTAAATCAGAATTAGCAGGAACAAACTCATTTCACTCAGGGGGGATGAGACTCAGGGGGAGTGAGAATAATTATGAGAAGTCCCCAATCCACATCAGTAGCTCAGGATTAGCTGATTAACTTCCACAAACAGCTCATCTCATTCAGGGGGAGTAAGGTTAATTATAAGAAGCGCCCCAAATCCACTGAGCTACTCCACAGCAGTAAATCAGAATTAGCAGGAACGAACTACTTTCACTCGGGGGGGGGGGGGGGGGGGGGGAGTGAGAATAATTATGAGAGGTTCTCAATCCACACCAGTAGATGAAAATTAGCAAAACAACTTCCAATACCAACTCATCTCAGTCAGGGGGAGTGAGGATAATTCTTATAAGCTCCCTTGCGCATACGCGATTGTATCCCATGGATCCACTAATCTAAGGGGCAATAGTTGGTCATTTTTGCTGGACAAGCACTTGCAAGAACTATACTCTATTCACGACAAAGAGATAAAGCATGGTGTGACCGCAAACCAAAGAATCAAGTTGACACTCCACCATGCAACGCCTCAAATGTTACAGAGACGATACCCTGTTGTGACAAAGATTAAAGGCACTGGACACTATTGGTAATTACTCTAAAATCATGGTTAGCTTAAAAACTTACTTGGTAACGAGCAACAGGGAGCTGTTGTTAGTATAAAACATTGTGGAAACAGTGTACCGCAACGATTTAATAGCATCAGGGATTAAAGAATAGTAATTTGGCTTCACCCTTACGAGGATCTGTGTTAGAAGTTGAATCTATTCAAGGCACTGGACACTTTTGGTAATTGTCAAAGACCAGTATTCTCAACATATATGCATAAAATAACAAACCTGAGAAAATTTGGACTCAATTGGTCGTCGAAGTTTCGAGAGAATAACGGAAGAAAAAACACCCTCGCTGCACAAGTTGCGTGCTACCAGGGCCCAATTTCATAGAGCTGCTAAGCACAAAAATTTGCTAAGCATGAAATTTCTTCCTTGATAAAAACAGGATTTCCAACAAAAATTCCACATGATTCTCAGGATAAGCAAACAACAGCTGAACAAGAAATATGCAACAAATGGAAATTTTGTTGGTAATCCTGTTTTTATCAAGGAAGAAATTTCATGCTAAGCAAATTTTTGTGCTTAGCAGCTCTATGAAATTGGGCCCTGATGACTTGAATTTGAGACCTCAGCTGAAGTCTCTTATTCAATTAAAAAAATTGAGTGAGAAATTACTTCTTTCTCAAAACTGCGTTACTTCAGAGGGAACAATGTTTTATACTATCAACAGCTCTCCATTGCTCGTTTCCAAGTAAGGTTTTATGCTAACAATTATTTAGAGAAATTACCAATAGTGTCCAGTGCCTTTAAGACTTCCTCGATACTCAGCCAATTGGAATCTCAACTATTTGTACTTGATGTACATGTGTCATTAAAGCTTGTCTTTACTTAAAGTCAAAATTGTCCGACTTCATTCTATTAAATTAGGGATGCAATTTCTTCCGCCGCAAGGTTAACTCGTGATTAGTGTCTGACAAGACAGTGACAGAAACGTTCCGCCGGCGTCATATGGAGGGGCCGCTTGACTTGCCGAGTTAAATCAATAAATAATTATGTAATTCTGACATTCCAATAATAATTATAGGCAGTGAACACACTTGGTAATTACTCAAAAAAATTATTAACATAAAACCTTACTTGGTGATGAGTAATGGGGAGAGGTTGATGGTATAAAACATTGTGAGAAACGGCTCCCTCTGAAGTAACATAGTTTTCGAGAAAGAAGTAATTTTCCACGAATTTGATTATGAGACCTCAGATTTAGAATTTGAGGTCTCGAAATCAACCATCTAAAAGCACACAACTTCACGTGACAAGGGTGTTTTTTCTTTCATTATTATCTCGCAACTTTGATGACCAAATGAGCTCAAATTTTCACAGGTTCGCTATTTTATGCATACATGTTGAGATACACCAAGTTAACAGACTTGTCTTTGACAATTACCAATAGTGTCCAGTGTCTTTAAAATGCTTTGGATACTTGCGTAAGCTGCTGTACTTCTAACGAAGTATGTTTTCATTGCCATTAATTTAAGAGTGATTACCAAACCCTAACCAACCCTTTAAAGGGAAGGTACACGTTTGGTAATTACTCAAAACAAAAATTAACTTCAAAACTGACTTGGTAACGAGCATTGGATAGCTGTTGACAGTATAAAAAACATTGTGGGGAAACGACTCCCTCTGCAGTAACGTAGTTTTTGAGAAGAGAGGTAATTTCTCTCTAAACTATAAAAAAAACTTTTGCCCAGAAGTCTTTTACTCCTATCTGAAAGCACACAAATTCGTCCAACAAGGGTGTTTTTTCTTTCATAATTTTCTCGCAACTTTGAAGACCAATAACAATTGAGCGAGCCCAAACTTTCACAGGCTTGTTATTTTATAAATAACAATCATATTTTATGGTTATGATGGGATACACCAAGTTAATAGACTGGTCAATTACCAGTGTCTTTAAAATGCTTTGGATACTTGCGTAAGTTTTCATTGCCATTAATTTAAGAGTGGTTACCAAACGCATACCGACCCTTTAACAAACCCATCAAGTTTGCCCATGTTCCCTATTTGCACAAGCAGTATTGAACGCAAATGCAGGCCTGGATTCTTTCCTCAATTGTAGGCCAGTTAAAGATGTTTTTAATTATAAGGCCTTTGCCTCTGTTGCCCTGGTCTTGGCCTTGGTGCCCCTTCAGAAGTTTCCCTAAGACTTGAAGACTCTGAACACTATTGGTAATCGCAAAGACTAGTCTTCACAGTTTGTGTATCCCAACATATGCATAAAAAAAAAAACCTGTGAAAATTTGAGCTCAATCGGTAGACGAAGTTGCGAGATATTAATTAAATAATAAAACACCCTTGTCGCACCATGGTCACACGAAGCTGTGTGCTTTCAGATGCTTGATTTCGAGACCTCAATTTCTATATCTTTTGCGGCAGCAGCAGCAGAATTATGGAATAGTCTTCCGGACACCATAAAACAAGCTCAAACAGTGAATTTATTTAAGACAAAGTTAAAAACACACTTATTTTTCCAATAGCCTTCAGTGCTTCTTTCTGTATCAACTAAATTTTCCTTTTGTATTTACTTCACATCTCTATTAACTTTTACTTCTCTTTTGTTTTCTTCTCAAAGCGCATAGGGACTTCTCTGTGATTGTGATATGCGCTCTACAAAAATGGTTCATTATTATTATATCTGAGGTCTCAAAATCAAATTCGTGGAAAATTACTTCTTTCTTCAAAACTAGGTCACTTCAGAGGGAGCTGTTTCTCACAATGTTTTATACTATCAACCTCTCCCCATTAGTCGTAATCAAGAAAGGTTTTATGATAATCATTATTTTGAGTATTTACCAGTAGTGTCCACTGCCTTTAAAGAATTTCCCAATGGAAGCAGCCTTTGTAAACTGAAAATGCCGATGCCCATTTCAAGATGAGATTCCAGGCATGGCTAATTATACCAAATGGGGTAGCACGACTCGAGGAGTTACAGGCACAAATGAAAATATGATCTTTCTTCTGCATGCTGTGATAAGATGAAATAATAATAATAATTGTGTCTTCTTATATAGCGCATATGTCCGTCAGCCAGTGATGCTCCTGGCGCTGTGACATACAGTATTTCCTGCCAGATGTGGGACTACGTTTGAACTATGAGACCTATTCTGATAGCACCATGTAATTCATAACAAGGTGCTGTGGTGTAATTTGTTGGCGATTGGACCAGGAACACTGGAGGAAACCCCTTCTCTTTTCGATAAGTGCACTGGGTTCTTTTACATGCGTTACATAACACATGGGACCAACTGCTAAACATCCCATCCGAAAGACGAAACAATGGTTAAGGGTCTTGCTTAAGGACACAAGTGTCACGGCTGGGGATTCGAACCTACTCTCTGCTGAAACACCATGATTAAGATAAATGCAGTCTAGAACCCTGACTTACCCGACAAGCATCTCAAATATAAGAATTCCAAGAGCCCACCAATCCACTGCTTTTCCGTGACCTTTACTTTGGATGATTTCCGGGGCTAGGTATTCGGGAGTTCCACATAGCGTCCACGTCCTGCAAAAGTAAAAATGAGAAAAATAGAATCAGCTGTTACAAACAACTTACCAACCAAATGGACCGATGGTATAAATGCAAATATTTTACATTTAGTTACTTGTTCATGTTTGTTGTGTTGTCATTTAGCCTTTGAGAGAGACTCTGCTAGTGTCGAAAACGTCAGGCCATTGACTAGTTTTTGAAAGATTACAAATGTCAAGATAAAAATCAAATGAGAGATATCTGGTTGTTGGATTCAGAAAAAGTGTGCAGCAGATATCCAAAATCTTTTAAAACAGACTTGTTATTTTTTTTTGAAATATGAGACAATTTATGTAGCACCTTAAAAGGGTTTACAAGGCGCTGTGGGCATTCAGCAGCCACTGCCAGAAATACTTAGCGCTAAATGTAACTTGGTTCTTTTATGTGCCATACGGCTTGACATCCTATCCAAAGGACAAAGCACTATGGTGAACGTATCTTCCTCAAGAACACAAGTGTCAAGACCAGGACTCAAACACCTGCTCAACTCTTTTTTTCCAGGGGCCGTTACCACCTGTTCCTGGGGCTGAAACAGGTTTACCCCCTGCAGTCCATACAAGGATATAGGCGTGGGTATCATTCATCAGTAGTCTGGCTATGGTAGACCAGAAAGCACTACCTCCCCAACTTTCAAAGCAATCATGGTTTAGTGTCTTGCTTAAGGACACAAGTGTCCTGACAGGGACTCCAACCCACACCCTGCTTACCTGTCCTTTAACCTCTTGGCAAAACCGAAGTCTGTAAGCTTGACATGACCGTCTCGATCGAGTAAAATGTTTTCTGGTTTCAGGTCCCGGTAGACGATATCTTCTTTATGTAGGTAATCTAATGCGCAGATGATTTCCAAGGCAAAGAACTTGGCGATTGAGGACTTGAAGCGTCCCATACTGCGTAGATAGGTGAAGAGTTCTCCTCCACATACGTATTCTAGAAGCATATACAGGAATGTCTCGTTGTGGTAGGCCCATATTCTGCAAAGAAAAAAAAGCAGAAAGATTTATAATTATTACGGTTAAAATAAATTTTGGGGGTTTGAAAAGTCCAGCTCCCAGTTGTTGACTTCACCAAACTCTTCCTAACTTAGGATTAATCTTAGGAATTTAGTTCCGTATCCATATAGACGTTAGGACAGACTGACGAGTTACTCGTTCTAACTAGAGATAGGATTAATCCTAGCATTTCGTGAAATTGGCTGTTCGTTGTCTCTTTTTAAACAGGGAGAAGCCAGATTTCAAGCTAAACGGACTGAATCCAACATGAATTAGTCAGACGTGAGATAGGGAGACCTGGAAGTTCACTTTTTAGAGGGCGAGGCCATTTTCACTTTAAAAGGGCACTTCCAGTAGAAAAACTGAAATTCTTTGGGAGCCTTTTTCTTGGGAACATGAAAGCTTGGAAGTGTCGTGGTCGAGCGGTAAAGAGCACCGAATTAATAAAACTCTTGTGTTTCTGATCAGCAGAGTGTGGGTTTGAATCCCCAGCCGTGACACTTGTGTCCTTAAGCAAGACACTTATCCATTGCTTCATCTTTCCGATGGGATGCATGTAAAAGAACCCAGTGCACTTATCCAAAAGAGAAGGGGTTCGCCCCGGTGTTCCTGGCTGTAGCTGCTGAATTGGTCGTAGCACCTTTCAAACCGTTTAAGGTGCTACATAATTGGGTCGCAGAATTCATAACTTCAATATATCTTTCTGTATAAATGTATATACTGAGCGCCTTGAGTACGTTGTTGGTAGATACGTGCGTGCGCAATAAGACTTTGATATTATTGTTATTATTAAAGCTATATGTTTACTCATGTGTACTGAGTGTACTACAACTACAGTTTGGCCCGTTAATTATGCGATGAGAGCTTCAAGTGGACAGTGGAATGTCTGTCTGACATCCATGTGTTTGGAGCAAAAGTGAAATCATTATCGGAATGCATAGTCAGGCCTGTATGCTTCGTTTTTTAAAGGGCACAGGCACCAAGGCGTTTTCTCCTTGGTAAAGGGCACCCTATGAGGAAATTATAAAGTTCTACTGGAGCATTTCAAGGGCACCAAGGCAATGGCAAGGGGCAACGGAGGCAATTACCTTTGTTGCCTCAGTGATGTATCAGGCCTGGGTTATTGCAAGTGTCATACAGTCATTAACTTCCACTGTCTGACACCAAGTGCATAATAGTTTTGGAAGCTAATTGTATATTAAAGCCTTTTTGAGATATGGCGGACACAATGTTATAACACTATAAGGTTTAGGTAAATTTGTGTGTATACACCCGAACCAAACAGTACACTCCGTTCACGTCGGCCATACTTCAAAAAGGCTTATACAATGCTTCGTAACTGCTTGTTCATGTCATAAGTGTTGTTTGGCTTTATGCAATTATTCATTGGGATTTTCATTTAGTGTTTACATGTTTTATTCGTACACTATCATTCACTTGTTTTTACAGGCATTGCATGCAATTGTATAAATCATGCACCGTACACTGTTGATCTTTTCTGATATCATCTATTTCCTTGTTCCTGTTCCTATCACATCCCGAAACATTAATCTGGCCAGAGACTTCTGAATTAACCAGCTCAGGGCCATTCACATGTTGAAACACTGTGTGGTTTCAGGTATTTTTTATACAAGACCGTAAGAGATAAGGGAATAAAAGGATAGCGATGAGTTCTTACACGGCCATTTAAAGCCAGCAGGGTCGATTGCCGTGTGATAATGGCCCTCGCCTTCAGCTCGGGCCTTTAGCGCACGGCAACGACCCTGCAAGGTTTTAAACAGACGTTTAAGAACGAGTCACTACTCCTCTTTTATTCCCATTCATAAATGCCCTTTTGTTAAAAAGCGTTAAAAAGATTCAATTACAGACACTTTGACATTTGAAAATTCACGTTTTTGTTTTGTTTTTTCAAAATTTGTGTGAAGAGTCTGTTGCGCGTGGGTTGTGTGTACGCGCGTGCGCTTAGAAATAGATTACCGCGCGCTTAGAAGTAGGTTACGCGCCGTTACTAACAGCTGTTACTAACAGCTATGAATTGCGTTCCGCGTGATAATCTTGCTTGCCTGACACGCGGGAAGCCAGCCAGTTATAAACACTGGTCATTATCAACCGTTTAAACACCCCCACGTGGCGCGCTCTCCACCAATAGGGGTAGAGAAACTGTCTTGGGTATTTATGAATACACATTCAAAACCAAGGACCTATAACAAACGAGGACAATAGAGTCCACGGTTCGGGAAAGGTCCACAGTTGGAAAACGTGGATAAAAAAATGGGAGCTGTTGCAAAAGAGGGACAATAGGAGGGACACGGTTACAGCGATAGCTTGTCCACCATTACAGGTGAATACAAGCTTGTAAGAGCTAACAAACTGGGTGTGGACAGCGTGCATGTTTTATATGATGAAACATAATATACGAAATAACAAACCTGTGAAAAACTCAGGCCTAATTCGTTGTCTGAGTCAGGATACAGTAGTGAAAAACCAAGCACATTTTTCATTATGCATTATGTCCTTCATTTTGGTTCTAACAACCAAAATCACCTGTTGCTTTGTTGTTGGTTTTCCAATACAGTTTTCTCGACAATATTAATAATAATAATAATAATAATAATAACAATAATGTAAGCATTTATATAGCGCCCCGTAAAGATCGGAGCGTTTTACAATTTACATAATAACAAACAATGCAATGACAAAAATACAAAAAACAGTACAAGCAAAAACAAAATGGCCAGATTAAACAAATAAATGAGTTTTTAGGATGTTGGCTTCCCGGATGTTACGGGGAAGGGAATTCCAGAGCCGGGGAGCAGCAGCTTCAGAGGCATGATCTCCCGTGTGTGATTTAGTTTTGGTGATGTGAAGAACAGTTTTGTCGTGCGATGAGCGGGTGGCATAGGCGGATGAGTTGAAAGAAATGAGTTCTTGAAGATACAAAGTCTATCAAATGAAAACAAAACCAAGCAGCAAATCTCTCCAATCTGCTGCCTACAAATCCTTTTCTTTGGCCGCTCCCGGGGGCGATTTCACAGTCCTAACTCTAGAGGATATTTAAAACTTAAGACTAGTCCTAAGTTATTACTCGTCCTAACTTGAGATAAAACTTCTAGTCTTAACTCTTTGTGAAATCCACCCAGGACTGTGAACAACCTTCAAAACTCAAATTTGCTGCTTATTTCTCAAGAAAGTACGAAAAAATAAATTTTTTCCTGCCTTGCTCTCTTTTTTTTATTTTTTGTTTTATTTGTGTGTGTATTTGCAATGCTATTGTCTGTTTGCTAATAATGCACTGTGGTCTACACGTAATGGCGCTACATAAAAAGCCCAGTGTATGTATGTTATAATGAAAGGTCCCTCAGAGAGAAAATTTCTTTGTGTCACCGAGTATTTAAACAGGGTTTTTAACATCCTTGGGCTCTGTCAAAACCCATGGGTGAAAAAAAACCTTGAATGAGCAATTGAACGACTTCGTTCACATGATAGATGCAGGTTAACAAAACAAGCACTCTCTTGACAACTGTCACTTCAAGTCATTCACAATCTCTCTGTGATTTCCAAATTGAAGAAGGGAACAATGCAGCTAGCTATGTTAAAGAGCTTATGCTACGTTAACACCGATATTACCTTGTCTACATTATTGCACAGCTACAATGGATTGGCCACTCCCCGCTGGGGGCAAAAAACTGTCAGTAAGTTCGTAAAATGGGCGCATGACTTGAGGGACAGCTATCGTTGCCACAAATGCCATCCGAAAAAAGAATGGTTTAAGCCTTTTCATAAGAAACCCAAAGACAACTCATCCATGTGTTTACTTAACTTTTCCCCTTGAATAAAGAACTCAATCGAGCGAACGTTGTACAGCATTCCCCTGAGTGTTCCCCTCCAATTCTCAAAGAACATTATTCTTTTTTCGGCTTTTGCGCCACTATTTTTGTATAACAGGTGCGAAGCTGTCACTCAAATCAGAGTGACTAAAAGGGCAACTTTAGTCTGGGCCCCCAACGGAATGATGATAAACCAGCACTCATTACTTTAAATGAAGACAGGGTACAGAACAAAGATGGCGGTGAGAGTTGAGATCATATAGTCTGTGGGTTGTTGATTCTGTGACGTTAGACTTGACATCTGTTTCAGTTTATTTCATTGATAGTTTGTTTCACTTTTCTATAAAAAAAACACCTATTATTTTATAGTATAGCGATGTGACCTCTGACGTCACTCGAACACCATAACATGATTTGCGCACATACCGCCGGGCAAAACCTTTGAGTTTTGGCAGCCAGCTAGAAAATGTATGCAATCTTACCATGAATACGCGTCTTTTTGCTCGGCGAAACATGACGTATACAGTGTTTTGTCAACAGAGGGCGGTTTGAATGTAAACATAGGCCACATCGTCTATATAATTCTGTTTCGTTTAGGGGTTTTTCATAAAGTGCTCCAATTTGGGGCTCAGCATGGCCAGGGCCAAATTTCATGGCTATGCTTACCATAAGCAAAGAATCTGTGCTTCTGGAAGCAGGAAATTCCACGCTCAAGTGTATTCCACCTAGTGGGGGTGAATTTTGCTAGTGCATTTTGATACTCGGGACTACTAGGCATTCTTCACTGATACAGTTAGCTATGAGAATTCTGAAGTTGGGACTGAACATGGTTACCCATCGGAAACTTTAATAGAATTTACCATCACTGGGGTGTCGTGGCCAAGCGGATAAGAGCACCGAACTCAAGCTCTGGTGTTTCTGTTCAGCAGAGTGTGGGGGTCGAGCCCCGGTCGTGACACTTGTATCCCTGAGCAAGACACTTTACTATAATTGCTTCTCTTCACCCAGGGGTAAATGGGTACCTGTGAGGGCAGAGATGGTTCTTGTGGTTGGTTCAGCTTAGTGCGCTACATATTTGGCGGCATAGGCTGTATACTTCCCAGGGAGCTGAGATGGTTTAAGGAATGAAACGCCCCAGTGTAATAATGTTGGAAGCGCTTTGAGACACGGTGTACAGTGTAGAAAGTGCTATATAAAAAATGAATACTATTATTATATGTTATCACTCTTTAACAAGACTTTCAGCTTGACAAAAGACTCAATACGACCAGTCCGAGCTATAGTTGGGACAATTCTCAAGTTTGAATGGAACAAGCTTGGATATAATTGTTTCTGCAAACCCTAATAGAATGTACCATCACCCTTTAACAATATTTCAATTACCAAAGACTCAATTGGACCGGTTCTTACGGGACGGAACTTGCATGTATGTACATGTATAATGATCATGGATGTAGGGGTGTTACCGAAAACCTAATTTACCATCATTCTTTAACAAGATTTCAATTACCAACACAAGACTCAATTGGACTGTTTCTTAATTGGGTTGATTCTTAAGTTGGCATGGAACTTGCATGTATGAATGTTACCGTGGAGGGGCGCTACCAAAAACTTATATACAATCACTTTTTAACAAGATTTTCAGTTATAACACAAGACTCAATTGGACTGGTTCTTAATTGGGCTGATTCTTAAGTTGGCATGGAACTTGCATGTATGAATGTTACCGTGGAGGGGCGCTACCAAACACTTATATACAATCACTTTTTAACAAGATTTTCAGTTATAACACAAGACTCAATTGGACTGGTTCTTAATTGGGTTGATTCTTAAGTTGGCATGGAACTTGCATGTATGAATGTTACCGTGGAGGGGCGCTACCAAAAACTTATATACCATCACTTTTTAACAAGATTTTCAGTTATAACACAAGACTCAATTGGACTGGTTCCTAATTGGGTTCTTAATTGGGACGATTCTTAAGTTGGGACAGAATTTGCATGTATGTAGGTAATGTTACCATGGATGTAGGGGCGTTACCGAAAACCTAATGCACCATCGCTCTTTAACAAGACCTTCACTTACCGCCACAAAACTCAGTGCACTGTCAATGTACACCATACAGCGATGTAAAAAGTGCACACAGTCACCAGTATTTATCTGAGAATATCTGGTGCGTTATGTCAACAACCTCGCCTCACTCCTGCACTGGTCGATCCAATTATTGATTCCTTCTTTGACTGAGTGGACACTGAATTGACCTCTTGAAAAGTTAACTTTTCTTCGAATGACCTGAGCTTTTGTCTGGCTTTTATCTGGCTTTTGTCCAACATTGGGAACCTTTGAAAACCCTGGTCTTTTTGGGTCTTATCTATTTACAAGTAACAGTTGTTTTAAGTGGTGAACCAAGACCAGTTTGATACAAATGGAATCTCAAAGAGTGGGAATTTTCTCTTGTGTATGAGGACAGATCTGTGGCACCCCAATGATCCACGCTAAAGAAAACTCCCTTGAGAGTGTATTGATTCTTTTGAGGTTGGAGTGACACTGGACAACTGATGACATTAACAACAAAACAACGTAGAGTATCTCCCAGTAGCAATCGATGGGACTGGCTTTTTAAGAATGCAACTGATAGGCTGGTTTATCCTTGCTCCAATGGGACACTTCACTGTGGGTGTCAGTTGTTTTATAATTATGAGGCCTGCCGTCAATTTCACAAAACTCTTCCTAACTTACATATGTAAGACTAATCTTAGGACTTAGGACGAGTCCCAACCCTGCACTGTAGCAGGCAGACCTTAAGATTAATCCTAAGTTAGGAAAAGTTACTCGTCCTAACTCGAGATAAGACGAGTCCTAACTCTTTGTGAAATCGGCGGCAGTCTCTTAAAGCCATTGGACCCTTTCGGTAAACATTAATGTCCAAGACCCACACTTCGTGTATCACAACTTCTATATAAAATAACAAACCTGTATAAATTGAGGCTCCATCGGTCATCGGAGTCGGGAGAAAATAGTGGGAAAACCCACCCTTGTTTATGCACGTTTCGCCGTGTCATGACATGTGTTTAAAATAAATCCGTAATTCTCGATATCGAAAATTGATATTGTTTTAATGTTTTCTCAAACAGTAAAGCATTTCATGGAATAATATTTAAAGAGAAGTCTTTCACCATTACCTTCTGTAAACCCTGTAAGCTATTTGTAAATCCGTGAACTTTTTTCTTTCTTTTTTTCGTACCGAAAGTGTCCAATGGCTTTAAAGGTTACTACTGTACACTATTGATAACTATTCAGAATAAGCATAAAAAACTCACTTGTTAAAGTCACCTGGAAGTGGTATTTTTTCAAAATAAAGCTTTTGTCACTAATATATGTGTTTTGATGAGTGGAATGTGAATAAACAGTTAACTAAGGTTTTAAAAAATCAGTTCTTTATGTTATTTACAAATTTAAGAGTATACCCCGACCCGAGAGGGCGCTGTTCGTGACGTCAATCGAGGCAGACTTTGCCTGTAATGCGTAGAGTAAACACAATTGCAAAGTACATGTACGGACCAAGTCGTGTGTTTACTATACGCATTGCAGGCAAAGTCTGCCTCGATTGACGTCACAAAAGGGGTAGGCGGAGACAGCCCCCAAACAACTTTATATATTTTTTAAACATATAAATCGTGACAAACAATTACTAAAAAAATTGTTTTATTGTTCGTAAGCATATACTCTTATGTTTGAAAGAAAACAAATTATATTTCCAGGTGACTTTAAAGAGCAACTGAGAGCTGTTGCTAGTATCAAACATTGTGAGAAACGGCTCCCTCTGAAGTAATGTAGTTTTTGAGAAAGAGGTAATTTCTCACTAAAATATTTGAGTTGAATTCGAGACCTCAGCTGAGATCTCGAATTCAAGGCATCTTTTAAGATACCATGAATTCAAGATCTAAAAGCACACAACTTGTGCCACAAGGGTGTTCTTTCTTCCATCATTCTCTCGCAACTTCGATGACCGATTGAGTTCAAAGTTTCACAGGTTTGTTATTTTATGCATATGTTGAGACACACCAAGTGAGAAGACTGGTCTTTGACAATTACCGAAGGTTACCAAAGGTGTTTTGTGCTTTCAGATGCCTTGAATTCGGGACCTCACAATCTAAATCTGAGGTCTCAAAATCAAATTCGTGGTAAATTACTTCTTTCTCGAAAACTACGTTACTTCAGAGGGAGCCGTTTCTCACAATGTTTTATACTATCAACCTCTCCCCATTACTCATTACCAAGTAAGGTTTTACGGTAATAATTATTTTGAGTAATTACCAATAGTGCCCACTGCCTTTTAAACATTACTCGCTGAGGTGCTGTAGTTTTTGAGAAATGAGTAACACAATTGCACAATTTTGGTCTCATTTTAGCATGTGCAACGGATTTATGCGACTCGCCTGAAAACATTTCTCTGTGATTTTCACTTTTAAGTTCACAAAAAACTCAAAAACTTGACGACTAAGGCAGCTGAAACTTCTTCAGGTAAATTATATCACATATGTCTTAATTCACAGTGAGTAGGGATTCATGTCATGGCCGATATCTTGATCTACAAAAAGTATCAAAACCCTTTAAGCACAAGAGTAGCCATCTTGGGGTTTTTCCACTTCATTTAATTTCACCAAAACCAAAGTTGAGACTGGATTGGCAAAACATCTTATCCCTTTTGGTTATTAAAAAACATACTCATTATTGTTATATCACACCCGTAGGGAGTGTGAAATAATATAGTCAAATACCTACTTTTAACATTTATTTGTCATGAAAACATGTCTCATGTTTCTGTTTGTTCAAGTGCCATGAGTACCTTAGATATTTACCTATTATTACGAAATTGAGCTCGGAATGCCTTCGAAATAAACTATTGAAGTAAAACAGAAATAAGGATATTAAGTAATGTTTGAAAAGTTGTTCCGTACTTAAGAAAACCTTTTGTAGGACATTTTAATAGTAATAATAATATCAAAGTCTTATGCGCATGTATCTACCAACAAGGTACTCAAGGCACTTATATACGTTTCCCAGAGAGATAGGTTACTGAAGTTATGAATTCTGAGACCCAATTATGTAGCAGCTTATAAGGGTTTACAAGGTGCTAAGGCGCATACAGCAGCTACAGCCAGGAACACCGGGGCGAACTCCTTCTCTTTTCAATAAGTGCACTTTTTGGGTTCTTTTACAAGCGTTCTTTTACAAGCGTTACACAGCACATGGGACCAACGGCTTTATGTCCCATCCGAACGAAGCAATGGTTAAGTGTCTTGCTTAAGGACACAAGTGTCATGGCTGGGGATTTGAACCCCCACTCTGCTGATCAGAAACACCCGAGTTTAAATTCTCTTAACCGCTCGGCCACAACACTTCCACACTTTTTAGCAGTCACCGATGATTGAAGAAAAAAATAACCTAATTATTGATCCACGGCTTCAATTACCCGCGCCCTGAGCCAGCTTAAGCCTCATGATGGTAGATCTGCTATCAAGAGCCATGTTGACAAGCAGGTGCTTCAGCGAACAGAAAGCAAACATTGTACAGTGCTGGGTAAACAGTCGTTTACTACTTATGTCTACACTGTTTGGAGTAGTGCTGGAGCTTAATGACTGTGTATTCACATCTAGTAAAGAGTTTATACAGTTATGATTGCATAGTTGGTAGTATAACAATGCAGTCTGAAGCACTTTATCGCCATAAGTGATTACTGCAGGTACTGGAGGAAGGTGCTTCCTTTTTCTTTCTTTCTAGTGCGGCCTTCATAATTTGAAGATAGTCGCACTGCCAGACACAACGGGCGAACACCTTCTCTTTGCAACAAGTGTGTACTGGGGTCTCTTAAATGCGCTGATAGTTGTTATAACAACACACAGGACCAACAGCTTTATGTCCCATCCGAAGGACGAAGCAGTGGTTAAGTGTCTTGCTTTCAAAAGGATACAACTGTCACGACTCCCGAACCCACACTCCCTTGGACACTCGCCAACCACTCGCCAACCCTAACCTACTGTGTCCTCCAATACAGCACACAGCCTTCTCCTGTGATAAAGGTCTGCTTAAAATGGCACTTAAAATAACTGAAGTCTTTCACAATTGGGGGGATAAGACATAAAAGCTTCACATCCTGTATGTTGTGAAATGCCAAATAAATGAATAAAATGTATATCGGCTGCCCTTTTTAAAAAACGAAAGAGGACTTTCTCTCTTTTTTCAAAATGGGCCGGCTGACACATTTTTAAAGACAATCAGCTGGGCTATTTTGAAAGATTTTTTTTTTTTACCCGAGATTGCTGAAAATATCCTCTCTTTTTTTATTATAAAAAAAAAAAAAAAAAATAAAAAATAAAAAAAGGAGGCAGCCTATAAAAAGGAAGCAGGAGAAGATGCTAAATATTTCTTAATGCGCCGTAGCACCTTGTAAACCCTTATAAGGTGCTAAGTAATTGGGTCTCAAAATTCATCACTGCAATAACCTATCTTTCTTGTTTGGTAGATACGTGCGCTATATAAGACTTCGATATTACTATTATTTATTTTTTGGCCTCATGAATGTCGGGGAAACCAGTACACTTTAGGCTACAACATGTATCTTTATAGAATAGACCTAAATGCACATGACGTCATTTCAGTAGGGCGCACCGCGCGTACAAATCTGTGCGTTTCGATTGTTTCGTCACAGTTTTTCCACTAAGATGGCCGCTGGATGACGTCAATGCATAAGGTCTATTGGTCTGCCCCTATGTTTCTGGCATTGGTTGGTTGCAGATTGTGCCGCAATTTAAAACCACTACAAGATGCTCTATAAATAGGACACCTGTCAGGAGCGATTAATTGCAACCAGTATTAGGCCAAATAAAACAAAAACACAGTTGATTGTTCCCTTCCTTGTCCTTTATTGTTGTTATTCATTTTTACTCTTTTTTTCATTTGACTTTTTGTTCTCTTAATTTTTCATTAAACTTGCTAATCTTTTGAGAACAAGTAACTACATAAAGTGGTGACTTTAAACTGAAGAATTGGTGGCCAGTTTTAATTAAAATGCTTGGCAGCCACCATTGAAAGAAAGAAAAAAGAAAAAAAAACAAAGGCCATCATCCTCCTCTTTTTGGAAAAACCTGGACGACCAACTGGTATTTTGTTTTACTTGGCCTTAATTATAATTAGCTACCCTGTATTATTAATATTAACTAAATGGAACCCCCTCCCACTCATAGTAATATGTTCCAGGGAGTTGACCAACCATTTCAAAATCATCCAACTGTACCGGTTGCTTTAAAAAAAAGGCCAGCCAACAACTGTGCACACAGCATAGCTTGTGTGTTGTAGCTACGCAGTCGCTGTAAAGTTGGTGATCATTTTGTGGCACATTTTTTTTCTTATTCAAAACCAAAGAGATAGGATCAATCGAGATAGGATCAATCCTAGCGTTTCGTGAAATTGACGGCTGTTTACTATGTATTTGAAAGGGCAGGGGCACAAAGCCATTTCCTCCTTGGCATTGGGCACCCTATGGGAAAAATTTTCTGAACTTTTACAGTAGCATTTCAAGGGCACCAAGGCAATGACCAGGGGGCATGGAGGCAATCATCTTCATTGCCTCCTTGAAGTATCAGATTCACGTAAGCCTAAATATTGATTTTCAGTTCATCCATCCACCATGTTGTAAAGAAGTAAAAAGTTTCAAACACTTTATTATTGAATGGCCCCTTTTGGATATTTGCCACTGAATCAAGAAAAGGTGAGGTTTCAGATGTTTTTTGTTTTTCAATTTTTTTGTCCACATTGATTATAAACAGTAATGCATTATGCCCTTAGGCTGGAGGCAACTGCTGCATATTCCACCCACACACTGCAGAAGAAAATCTGCTTACCAAAACAAAAAACCACAATGTAATCTTTCCATTATCAAGTATCAGAGGCCTCAAATCTTATATGCGACAAAAACACTTGCCAAATAGCCATGCGATATCCCAGGACCCGGTATTACAAGAACTTAACAAAACTGGGTCGCCTAATTCTGCTGTGTCCATAACTTGGTTCAGTTACACTTGGAAATGGATAAAACACTTCAGCGAAGGCAAATATTTTCTTGTTGATGACATGAGGTTAAAAGCAGGCGAGAGGCAAGTGATTTTAGAATTTGGTCAGTAAAATTCAGAAACTTAGACAAGTTTCCAATGGAATAATGATATGTAACTGCGTATTAACAAAATAATATTCAATGTTGACTTTTGGTCTGATAAAATCTTTCAAATTCTGTTAAGTACCTGTTAAGTACCGAGGTACTTATAAGAGAAATAGCTTGTTCAATTAAAAACAGTTAAAGGGAAGGTACACGTTTGGTAACTGTCAAAGACCAGTCTTCTCACTTGGTGTATCCCATCCTATGCATAAAATAATAAGCCTGTGAAAATTGGGCTCGATCGGTCATCGAAGTTGCGAGAAAATGATGAAAGAAAAAACACCCTTGTCGGACAAATTTGTGTGCTTTCAAATAGGAATAAAAGACTTCTAGCTAGAAGTCTTTTATTATTTTAGTGAGAAATTACCTCTTTCTCAAAAACTACTGTTACTTCAGAGGAGCCGTCTCTCACAATGTTTTATACGATCAACAGCTCTGCTATGCTTGTTACCGAGTCAGTTTTTAAGTTAATATTTGTTTTGAGTAATTACCAAACGTGTACCTTCCCTTTAATCATAAGATAAACTGTGTAGATAAGAATTGTTTCCCTCATTTTGATCAGTCTTGTAAACAAAATTCTGGTCCAGTAAAAAGTTTGGACAAATCCTAAGGTCTTGTGGATTGTTCATCCAAATAAAAATTTGTGAGTCAGATTTGAATAGTGTCTGGTACAATGACTTGCTAACTCACAAAACACAGCTTAAAGGCACTTGGACACTATTGGTAATTTACTCAAAATAATTATTGGCATAAACCTCACTTGTTAACGAGTAATGGAGAGCTGTTGATAGTATAAAACATTGTGAGAAACGGCTCCCTCTGAAGTAACGTAGTTTTTGAGAAAGAAGTTGTTTTCCATGAATTTGATTTTGACACCTCAGAATTAGATTTGGAGACCTCAGAATTAGATTTTGAGGTCTCAAAATCAAGCGTCTGAAAGCAAACAACTTCGTGTGACAAGGGTGTTTTTTCTTTTATAATTATTATCTCGCAACTTCGATGACCAATTGAGTTCAAATTTTCACAAGTTTGTTATTTTGTGCACATGTTGAGATACATTAAGAGAGAAGACTGGTCTTTGACAATTACCAAGAGTGTCCAGTGTCTTTAAATTGAAATTCCACAGACTAAATAGCAGATGTAATTCAAGGAGGGGGGAGAAATTTTTTAAAAAGAGAGAGCAGAACAATTACTTACAAATTAACGATGAAAGGGTGCTGGATGGAAGAAAGAATTGCCTTTTCACTTAAGACATGGTCCGTTTGCTTTAACCTAACGATGTCAGAAATTGCTAGAACCTTCAGTGCCATGTAGTCCTTGGACGTCTTATCTTTGACAAGAATAACTCTTCCAAATGTTCCGGTGCCTGACAAGAAAACAAAAAGTTAACATTGATTAGGATCTTTTTGTTTGAATGATTTTAAAAAGGGAATGAAAGGGTAGCGACGAGTTTTTAAACTGACAATTCCAGATCCATTCGTGCGCGTATATAGTCTTGATGCAAGACGTTCTCGTTTTCCTTTTCACACACAGCGTGGCCAACTCACCGGCAGCGCCCGCATCACACATAACAAGAAACGTCTTGCACCAACACTAGCACGTAGTATCCAGAAACAATCGGTTATAAACAGAGCTCCAGCTGGTCATTATCAACCGTTTAAACACCCCCATCAACTCCACCAATAGGAATGGCGAAACTGTCTGAGGTATTTATGAATAATAATTTTAGGTTGAGCAAAGACTTTTGACTGGAGGAGGAATTGAAGCCTTTAGTTCTCTTTGTTCTTGATTGTGCAGTTAGCGCCACTTTTTCATTCAATCAGAGCCACGTTGACACTGTTTGAGTATTTTGTGTTTAAAAAGACACTCTTGGTGATTACTCAAAACAACTTAAAACTAACTTGGTAACAAGCAATGAAGAGGTGTTGATAGTATAAAACATTGTGAGAAACGGCTCCCTCTGTAGTAAAAAAGTTTTTAAGAAAGGGTTAATTTCTCACTCAAATAATAATGCTGCCTTTTACTGTGCAGCAGAGCACAAAGATGTGCAACATAGGTACATGTCTTTCTTTCATAATTGTGTGCAACTTCAGTGACCGATTGATCCCAAATTGTCACAGGCTTGTTATGTTATGCATATTATGCCTTTAAAGACACTGGACACTATTGGTAATTGTCAAAGACCAGAGTTGGTGTATCTCAACATATGCATAAAATAACAAACCTGTGAAAATTTGAGCTCAATGGTCGTCAAAGTTGCGAGATGTTAATGAAAGAAAACACACCTTGTCGCATCATGGTCACACGAAGTTGTGTGCTTTCAGATGCTTGATTTCGAGACCTCAAATTCTAAATCTGAGGTCTCAAAATCAAATTCATGGAAAATTACTTCTTTTTGAAAACTACGTCACTTCAGAGGGAGCTGTTTCTCACAATGTTTTATACTATCAACCTCTACCCATTACTCGTAATCAAGAAAGGTTTTATGATAATAATTTATTTGAGTAGTTACCAATAGTGTCCTCTGCCTTTAGGCGGTAAGCAAAATTTGGTTTTGCTTAGCTGCTTTTTGTGCTTCATCAGCTCTACGACCTTGGATATGAATTGCAATTGTTCTTTTCCCCTTTACCAGTTATAGCTTAGGGTTACATATGGAATTTCAGAGAGCCAATTACAGTATTGTTAACCAACAAAACTTTGACCTCCCACAGATTTTACAGCAATTTTTTTGTATAGCCTTCAGAGTTTCTTTGCTCCACGGTTGGGGGAATCTGCCGCAAGCAAAATGTGTACTAATTCGTGGACTGTTGTGATCTAATAAAAGTATTGGTTGTCAAATTTACATTGCAGAGGACACAATAGATGAAATGGCATTGTGGTTGAAGTGTCGCCAGAATGCCAGATACTATTCCAAATTACTAACCTCAAATACGTTTATTTATATTTATTTATTTGTTTATTTATTTATTTATTTATTTACTTATTTATTAATTTATTGAAAAATCTTTATACAGGATACAAAAATCAGCACAAGAGCTGTTTTACATTATGGTCTTGTGTTATATAAAAAAATAAAATAAAAATTACTTTAAAAAAAATAAAAATACAAACAGTCAGAGTAAAAAGATTTAACAGTTGGCAGAGCGCCGGCACGTTAATCCGGAGGTCGTTGGTTCGTATCCCACTCTAGTCAATTCTTTGTTCAACCCAAAAAATCATTTCACAATTTACCCAGACAGTTTCCCTTGTGGTTTATATTGATATTTATAAAAAAAAAAACAGACAACATGGGGATTAAAATATACTTAAAAGTTGATTTGTTTATACATATTTTTAAAACCACCAATTTGGGCCTCAGTTGGTAACTTATTCCATATAGCAGCACCAGAATAATGAAAAGATTACTTAAAGGCAGTGGACACTATTGGTAATTACTCAAAATAATTATTAGCATAAAACCTACTTTGGTAACGAGTAATGGGGAGAGGTTGATAGTATACATTGTGAGAAACGGCTCCCTCTGAAGTGCCATAGTTTTCGAGAAAGAAGAAATTTTCCACGAATTTGATTTTGAGACCTCAGATTTAGAACTTGAGGTCTCGAAATCAACCATCTAAACGCACACACCTTCGTGTGACAAGGGTGTTTTTTTCTTTCATTCATATCTCGCAAGTTCGATGACCGATTGAGCTCAATTTTTCACAGGTTTGTTATTTTATGCATATGTTGAGATACACCAACTGTGGAGGCTAGTCTTTGACAATTACCAAGAGTGTCCACGGCCTTTAACCCATTTCCATTTGGACTATTTTCAGACCAGAAATGTATCCTACAATCCTTTACTTCAATACACGCTAAAGTCAGATCTGTTTCGCAAAGTTTCATGTAAATTTTGATCAATGTTTGGGCTGGAAATTCAGCCGGTGTACATCGGTGTACACCACCTTGATCATTCCCAGCGATGGTTGAATTCCAGCGCTAAACGCCATGGACCCCGTCACAGCGTGCAACAAGTGTATACTGGTGACAAGAGACATGCAGAAATGATCAGATACCATTCACATGTATACATGTACGTATGATACATGTAGTACATGTACATGTAATTTGGCTGGGACAATCTGTTAAGCATAATTTTGATGTCCTTATCTACTTTTTGTCATTTATAAGCAGCTCTAAGAGATATGGCCATGGGTAATAATGACAAACATGGGGGCAGCCTTCTGTCAAAGGAAGCTTAGATAAATGACCTAATGACAAACTCAACTTAACAACATAAACGAATGACATTCTCAGAACACATCATTGAGACCATGAAAGGGATTAAAACAAATCGAAACCTTGGCTTTTCAGAGCCAGTCAGATGAAAGAAAACAGATTAAGCATAGGGATAATCCCTATTGAAACAGACAATAAACCATTGCGAGTTGACACAAAGAGTACAAAGCCGTTTTAATCCGGTGGTAAATGGTAATGCGTAATTAAGCACACATTTTTAACAGGCTTGAAGAACGTTTATACCTCCACACAGTATTTTCTCTGATGGCATTTGTTTTGTTGGTTCAGATGATCTTCCTGACAAGGGAACTCAGCAAAGCTAACACAAAGGGATAAAATGCCAAACTGGCAACAGCCAATCTCTCTCATACAGTACAAGCATTGCTTTAAAGGAACACGTTGCCTTGGATCGGACGAGTTGGTCTAGGAAAAAAGCGTTTGGAACTGTTTGTTATGAAATGCATCGGTTAACAAGATGTTTTAAAAGTAGAATATAATGATCCACACAAGTATCACTCAAAATTGCACGGTTTTCCTTTTACGTCGTGAACTAACACGGTCAGCCATTTACGGGAGTATTGCCGACCGTGTTAGTCGACGAGGTAAAAAAAAAACACACAATTTCCAGGCATGTTTGTGTGGGTCATTGTATTCTACTTTTACAACATCCTTCTAACCATATTATGCATTTTATAACAAATGGTTACAGAACTCTTTTCAAAGACCAACACGACTGATCCAGGGCAACGTGTTCCTTAGTGTCTACGATTATGGATTGCAAAAACAAAAACAAAAATTCATTCAGTAACTAGATGTCAATACTTAAAAGTGAAGGTATTCGTTTGGTCATCAATGTTAACATTATTAGCAATACAAACGTTTGGTTTGAAGCCTACAGCAGCTATCCAAATGTGGTGTTTGTAACAGGCATTTGGCTCACGGACCACTGTTTATTAGGAAAATGCTGATTATCATTCACCAAAGCTTTCAATGTCTGTTCTTCTTAACTACTTCAGAGGCACAAAGCAACTAATCAAAAACTGTGGCTATAGTATTGGTTCAGGTTTCAAAGGCTGGCCATTATAGTTTAGGCAGCATCAGCTGATAATAAAACTAACATCCTACAAGAATAGTTATCAAAGCCCCATGGCACCAAATAACCCCCCCAAAACAGACCACTTCCCCCCACAAACAACTCTGTAATCGGACACATTTGTCACCCAACTAAATCCGCTTGACGGAAAGCATGACCAACTTTCTCCTCCACGTAACCATAATGGTGTGTTGTCGTTGCCATGGTGACAATTACACTAACCCTCATTATCCCCCAGGGGAACAGAGCAATGGGGACAACTCAATTGAGGAGGGTTTCTGTTATGGTATTGTGGAGTCAAGCAGAAAAAACAACACACATGACAAGATTTAAGGGCCGTTGTTCACCCTTAGTGGTAGTTCCCTTTTATTGGCGGGCAATGAAGCAATTTTTGGAATGGTGCTGGGTGTGTAGTATCTATGCGAATAGTGTACAAGTTATGAGGGTTTTTTCTCCAATTTATCAAGGTACAATATACATTAACTTTATGGGGGTTTTTTTCCCCCGGAATGTCTGTTGTCTAATAAGAGTTCTTTAAGAACAAACTCTAACTGGCAAGTAGATACACACATGGTGTTACTGCAAACCAAATATATAGGGGCCTATATTTATAATGTCTGCTGTATTTAACGAAAAATTGTATTTGTTGGTGAGTTCCAGCTCCATGTATCAGCTAATTGTCAAAACTGCAATCCTTTCAACATTTAAAGGCAGTGGACACTATTGGTATTTACCCAAAATAATTGTTAGCATAAAACCTTACTTGGTAACAAGTAATGGGATAGGTTGATAGTATAATCGGCTCCCTCTGACGTGACAGAGTTTTCGAGTAATTTTCCACAAATTTTGATTTCAAGACCTCAGAATTAGATTTTGAGGTCTCGAAATCGAGCATCTGAAAGCACACCACTTCGTGTGTCAAGGGTGTTTTTTTCTTCCATTATCATATCGCAACTTTGATGACCAATCGAGTTCAAATTTTCACAGGTTTGTTATCTTGTGCATACATATATGTTGAGATACACCAAGAGAGAAGACTGGTCTTAGATAATTACCAATAGTGTCCAGCGTCCTTTAATATCACTCATTAACTAGACTTGTGGACAGCCGTATATGGTCACACGCGGTGAGATAGTCGAGTTGTCACTGTTCTTGCGCCAACTGCTGGTTGCCGACTTCTACTCGAAGTCGGGCAGGGCGCAGTAGTCGCGCAACCAGCAGTTTGCGCTCAGAGCACCACTGAAACTCGACTATCTCACCGCGTACGTTATTGACTTGTCCACAAGTCTACTTATCATGAGCCAAAATGCAACCCCACCACAACTTGAGAGGATCAACAAATCATTTTAGAAGTCAAACTTTTTGTGGTTATCTACATCACTATCACTGTCACTGTCCCTATCGGGCAATCCCAGTCCCAGCTATAGTTGGGCCGTCCCAACTGTATGGGAAACCAGCCCCAACTGTAGCTTCTGAAGTTGGGCCAGAACGAGGCCTAAAACAATGAACTGTCGAGTGCTAACACATGCCTGTATGCTTCGTTTTCGAAAGGGCGTAGGCACCAAGGCATTATCTCTTTGGTAAAGGGCAACCTATGAGAAAATTGTAAAATTTCTGCTGGAGCATTTCAAGGGCACCAGGGCAATGACCAAGGGGCATGGAGGCAATCACCTTCGTTGCCTCTGAGAAGTATCAGGCCTGCTCACACATACAGTTTAAATTGTACTTTAGCGAAACCACCTTGAAATGCCAGCCACAAGATGCTCAGCTACTACACAAGAATGTCCTATAATGACCCAACTTCCTCCAGGATTAACTTCTTGAGCAGCCTATGTGTGATTAGCATACAGTGGTAAGGGCTCAATAGAACAGCTAAAGCCAGCTTTAGTTAATCTTGTTTTTCTTTTGACTGGGTGTTGGTAAATTCCCCACTGGTAATAACAGTGGGTGGTAACACCAAAGAGGAAGGGTAACACTGGGGGAAAAAAGTTTGTTGACATGTTTGAACCATAGAACAAGGACCAACCAGAACCATGCCAAGCAAAGCTTGATAATGAAAAACAATTACAGTTACACCAACCTTTTCTGAGCTTCAGAGTGCTATTCACACGACAGCAATTTAACTGGGGTCCCTTGCTTAATTTTAGCATGTTTGTAAAATGTAGCAATGTTTGACCAAATTTCGCAAGAGAACTTGTGGAAAACAATTGTTGTCCTTTGATACACTTGAGGTACATTTTATAAAATTTTACAACCATGCTACAATTTAGCAAGGAACCCTTTACAAACCACAAGGGATACAGACTGGGTAAATCTTCATTAATTTGGGGTTGAGCAAAGACAAATTGACTTTAAGGCCGTGTCCGAAACGGCGACTTCGGCTACAGCTACGGCTAGATCGCGTGCGTCTGCTATTCTTCAACACTGGTAGACGCGCTGATCTAGATGTAGCTGTAGCCGAAGTCGTCGTTTCGGACACGGCCTAAGCTAGAATCGAAGCTGCCTTCTATTGTAGAAGGTGATTCTATTCCAGCTCTACACCAAATGAGCCGTCTTAGTAGTGTGGCAAATGGCTCGTATGGATCTGCTTGTATGGTCAATAGAAATATTTATGGACTGTTGCGAATTTAATAGAAATATTCTATAGATTACAAGGCATGAAAAATAGCAGCGACCTGAAGGACAAAGCAATCATGGTTAAGTATCTTGCTTAATAGTAGGGGTAGAAGTGTCAAGACCGAAACTCAAACCTACACTCTGCTGGTCAGAAACACCAGAGCTTGAGTTCATGCACTTAATAACAATAATAATAGCAAGTTCTTAATATATAGCGCATTTCAAAATACCCGTCTTAATGTGCTTTACATTGATAAGTGCCCTAGTCGATAGGCCAATAACATCCCTTTAATCTTTCTCAGCTCCCTAGGGAGTATACAACCTGGGCAACTGTAGCGCTCCAAAGGCTTTTTCATGTACACAATATCAACCGCCACCCTCGCAGGAACCTATTTATACCGCTGGGTTAAGAGAAACAAGTTACTTGACCCGGACTCGAACCCGCACTATGCTGAACAGAAACACCAGAGCTTGAGTTCGGTGCTATCAGCTCGGCCACGAAACCCCACAACACCAAAGCTTGAGTCCGTGCGCAGGCCTAATACTTCACGGAGGCAACGAAGGCGATTGCCTCCATGCCCACTGGTCATTGCCTTGGCGCCCTTGAAATACTCCAGTAGAAATTTACAGTCTCCTGCTAGGGTGCCCTTTACCAGGAGAAAATGCCTTGGTGTCCTTGTCCTTTCAAAAACGAAACACGGGTCTGCGGTGCGCTTGAAGGCCATTGCAAACCTGCCACAAAATCGCACCGATAGTTGAGATTACTCACAATGTACATTGGATCCTTGCTACTTCAAAAGCTCTCAGTGTTGTCTTCATGAAAAGGTTAGGAGTAGGCGTTTACCTACAAGATGTTTACAACTTCTATTCTTCAAGTTAATGGGTCCGTTGCATTTACCTTTTCTTGGCACTGCGGCCTTTTCATGACCCAGGGTCCTTCTGAGAGTTTTTTTTTATTTTCTCCCCCACTGGTCTGACAAGGGGGAACCCATTGACAAAATGCATCCAAGCAGTTGAGATTGGTGAGCATGAGAACACAAACATATTTATTAGGAGAAGAAAAACACAAATAAAACCACACACTACAAAGTCTCCCCAGTTGCAAAGTTGTTGGTCTGAGTGTTGTAAACCCGAAGCGGTCTAAAGATACCCCCCAGCTCGACGGTCTAACTTTTCAGGGTTAAACCAGATTCAGTCTAACCTTAGAACCGTTCAGACACACAGAGTTGAACTCGATCGGGTTAAGTGAACCATGAGTTAAAATCCGACTTAAGTTCTGTGTCTGAACCACCTCTATAAAAAAAAAAACACAACTCTGGGATACACACGGGAAGACATCAAGTCATCAATAAAATATTGTAACTTATCATTCTCATCTCTTCATCACAACTCAGAATCTCAAAAGTCTTCCCAAGCCCCCCCCCCCCCCCGGGCCGGGTCTTGGTGATGCCTAGATCCCTATTCCTTTACACATCACTGTTCACTGGAGCATACTTCAATATTATACACATAATGAATGTTTATGAGTGCAATGGTGCGAATATGTTCATGAGTTGAAAGATGGAATGTTCTATTCAACGAGGCGGAGCCGAGTTGAATGGAACATTCCAGCTTTCAACGAATGAACATTTTCGCACCATTGCACGAATGAAAAACATTCATTATTTGTTTTATATAACATCCAAGTAGATCTTTGTCATTTTGATTGAAAGATACAACTTTCAAAACAAACAAAGCGTAGGCCTACAATTTTTAATTGTAGAAACCGAATGCTAGTAATGTTACTAATATGCCGTGCAGTAACTGCTGCGTTACCAAAGACACGCGCACGCAGTGATGTTTTTACTCAGCTTTTTCGTTCCATCCGAAAAGTACCATTGCACGCTGGCAGCGTGCAATGGTACTTTTCGGATGGAACGAAAAAGCACGGTGAGTGACTCAGCGTGTATTGGTACTTTTATTTGCTATCACGTGACGGACAATCCTCCAATCAAATGGCAGGGATCTGCTTGGGTGTTATATAATACTTGCTAATGTGCTGTAGTTTTTGAGAAATGAGAGAAAAAACAAGTCACAAAAACAATTTTCGCCTCACTCTCAGTGAGACAAAAATTATTTTGCATGTAAAAACATATTAACCAGTTATTGTATGCTAATGTACCAAAAACTGGTTAATACATTTTTACATGCTAAAACTGAGACTAAAATAATTTGTGTGACATTTTAAAACTCATTTCTCAAAAACTACAGCACCTCAGCAAGTAATATTTTAAGGGAAGCTTTCTACTATCAATATCTTCAAACTGTTTAAGTTTAATGTAAATCTGTGGACGTTGAGTAAAAAGTATCCAGACTCTGTAAGGTCTATACTATACCTAATTATGGTTAAGTGCCTTGCTCAAGGGCACTTGAAGTGTAATGACTGGGAATCGAACCCACACTCTGGTGCATGCTGACGACACCAGAGCTTGGGTGCGGTGAACTAGATGGCTCGGTTTAACTTGATTTAATCTCAGTGTGGGCACCCGATAAGAAGAGGAATTCCATCAACAAATATCGTTTACCGGACAAACTGTCTGAGAATCTCAACTATGACTCCATACCGTACGGTACAGGTACAACAACCCATAACCAATCTAGAAATTATTCATCCATGGATGGCAAACAGCTTGTTTGAATCTCTTCCATGGTTGTACACGATGACTTCTCAGTTCTACATTGTACAATCCAGACAGTTTATCCAACATCTATTGCAACAACTTATTCTCGCATTTTGTTTAAATACTTAAATGACAATTGCAATTACAAAACGTGTCCAGTGCCTTTACTTTTAAAACTTGAGGTTAATTAGCCTTTTTCTGCTTATCAAGTGCTATCATCTATTTGTAATGTAGATTTGGGTAGTCTCAATTAGAGGTGGTTTCGGGGGATATGGCATTTTCACCATCAAGGTAGCTATTTCTTATCCACTGTGACTCTCCACTTTTTACCAAGCTATTTAAACATTTTTCTTTATGATAAGAGGGCAATCTTTAAGTGTCCAGCCGTCGATTTCACCAAACTCTTCCGACTTAGGATTAATCTTAGGACTTAGGACGAGTTAAGTTACGTATCCATAGACGTTAGGACACATTGAACCGATCCTAAGTCAGGACGAGTTAACATCCTAACTGGAGATAAGATTAATCCTAGCGTTTCGAGAAATCGGCTGCAGACCCTGCCTTGTGTAATTTGGATAATTCAAAATGGATGCCCGTACTTTGCCCCCCTTTTAGCTTAACCCCAAAAAGTAAATTGCAAGAGATGCCAAGTTTGGATACACTCTCGACTAAGAATTCACCAGCTGATTTTAGGCAACAGAGTGTGGGTTCGAATCCCCCAGTCGTGACACTTGTGTCCTTAAGCAAGACACTTAACCATTGCTTCGTCCTTCGGATGGGACGTAAAGCCGTTGGTCCCATGTTGTTTAAACGCATACATGCACATGTTAAAGAACCCTGGGGTGGATTTCACAAAGGTAGTCCTAACTTAGGACTAGTCCTAGGCAATGCTAAGAGACAGGACTGGTCCTAAGTTAGGACCAGTAACTCATCCTAACTTAGGACTGGTCCTATCTCTTAGCATTGCCTAGGACTAGTCCTAAGTTAGGACTACCTTTGTGAAATCCACCCCAGTGCACTTATCAGAAAGAAAAGGGGGTTCACCCTGGTGTTCCTGGCTGTGGCAGAATAGCACCTTGTGGTATAGCACCTTGTCAACCCTTATAAGGTGCTACATAATTGGATCTCAGAATTCATAACTTCAATAACCTATCGTTCTGTATATACTCAACACCTTGAGTACCTTGTGAGTATATACATGCGCTATATAAGACTTCCATATTATTATTACAACCTTTAAGATAATTGGTTATGAATAAAAACCAGGCATGCAACTGCCCGTTGAAAAAAAAGAGGAAAATGTTCAAAGGCACAACGCAAGTGCGGAGCGAGGCAGCCGAAACGCAACGGGACATGATACCAACAATGGTACCCTAGAAAATGTTGAGGTTTATTATGCTCTTAGGTGCATTGTTAGCATGTACTCTAAGGCTTATTTTACATGATTGTAGTTGTACACTGTTGTTGCCAGGCATATTAGGCTTATAAAAAAAAAATTCAAACATGGAATGCCGCGGAAAAGCGGAAGAGTTGCATGCCTGAAAAACACAGTTGGTTTATTACTGCGCTCAACTGTATGATTGGAGTCATTTCAGATTACGAATTGCACTTTTAAAGCAACTTCCACACATGTCTGGTGGGTTTTAACAACAGAACCACAAGCTCTCACTTCGTTGTCAAAAGCTTTACAATATTATCTTCGCTCGCTTCCATACTTTTTCTTTGAATCCAGATGAAGTACATCATGCATTCAAAATGAAAGTTCAATCAATCCAAACCCGGACAGGCAAATAATGGTCTGAGCCCTTTTTTTGGTAAGTACGATCATCTTAATTCATTTATATTGTGACAGGCAGGGGACATGACCAAGATGGCGTTCAACAAGATCATAGTCCATATAAAGTGCTATTCATATCACAGCTATTTAACTGGGGTCCCTTGCTTAATTTAAGCATGGTTGTAAAATATAGCAATGTTTGACAAGAATTTGCAAGAGAACTTGGACGTAGAATTTGTTTTTGTTCTTTCACACAGGTACATTGTGTAAACTTTTAAAACCACGCTACAATTTAGCAAGAGACCCTTGCTAAATTCAAATTGCTCTCGTGTGAAAGGGGCTTTATAGTAAAAACTACTCCTGCCTATAAACAAACCCAGCCAATGCTACATAACCCCCATGAAAAGCGTGTCACCAACAGCACAATTACTAAAAGCTCTTTTACCTCTTAACGTGTCAAAAGGTCCTATGGCCTTGCACACACGCCATGCAATGTGCATTCGTTTTCTTTTTTTCAATGCATTTTTCCAGGGACTGTTAAGGGGCCTTGTCGAAATTCCCCAGCCGTTCCTCTGCAGAAAGTATGCAGCCATTCCGGCAAGTCTGTGTTGCCAAGGAGTGCAGACAGTCTGCAGACAGAACGGTCATGTGCGGCCAAGCGCAGCACAGTTAATAAGGTGCACTGGGTTGGCACTATTGTTGGAGTGTCAATAGGCTAATGAATAAACATGAGGCACTGAATATCTGTGACCAGTCTGCAGACCGTCCGGATAACTATTCAACAAAAAGTAATCTTCAGTTGCTCTGAATCTGTTGATCTTTCCTTTAGAACCTTTGTGCAATGGTGCAGTTGATACATTTCCTTTTAAAACACGGTAAAGGATCAAGGGATGTCAATCAACTTTTCAGAAATGCCGGCAATTACACAGAGATGGATGTACTACTACTCCTACTAGGACAATGATTAAGTTTCCCCTTCCACCTAGGGTTCTAGCCAGGCATTAAATAGCGTGTCGGGTCGACAAGTTATAACCAAATTCCGACACACTTTTGATCATGCATGTTTTTTCTTTGCTTTTAAAAACTTTAAAAAAAAACTTCTGTTGTGTTTTTCTGTAATCTATTTTTTTTTGTTTTTTCAATCCAAAACGTTGTCGTGACGCGCTAGCTTACCATCTCGCTCTCATAACATGCAGCGTCGAAAAAGCATTCAAGAAATTACGGGATCGTTATCATCATCAGCAGGCAGCATGAACTTCACGCACGCGTGGTATGATAGCGGCGAATTCACACGTGTTTTCGTTCATATTATTTAGGTACCAATCTCATCTCTACTATCACATAAACCGTCGCACTCAAGATTTGCCTATAATGACGTCAGTGTAGGCAACCTTAACGCATGCATTTATACAGGTGCTTTCCCGCAGATTTTATAAGGCTTCATGACTTTCACGTGTGTGGGGGCATGCAGCGGCACACATTTACTGATGTGCTACTTTTTCACCCCGGAAATCAGTGTTTGCATCTCTTTTGTATTTTAATAAACTGCAGTTTATAAAATGATGCGTTTACCTCGAAAGTTGGAGAATAGTTTCATCTCTAAAATAGCATACATGTAGCTAGCTAAGCAAATATCAACGTCGTTCGTCTAGGTCCAATAACTGGTTCATGTTGTTTCTTTTTAAATATCAAGTCGGTTTCAAAAAAAATGTTGTTCTCTCCTTTATTAAAACCACCAGAATTTGTTTTTTCATACACACGTTTTGCCCAGTGGAAATAGTTAATGGCACTGTCTTTCGTTTATATATATATATTTTGTTTAGTTTTTTTTCTCTTCAAATATCATTTACAACTTGTGTCCTAATTTATAAGTTGTAATGTTATTGTTATTAATTCAGCCATATTTACAAACATAAAAACACAAATGGTAACAGCGTTATGCAAACATACAATACAATTACTAAGAAGCAGGTAAATTACCATGATTAGACAGTTTAAATTAAGTAAAAAAATAATTATTTTGGTAAATAACCCTTGATATTTTGATCGGTTGCACACAGTATGAATTATGATTTTACATTAATTAATTAATGTGTTTAAAATAAATACAAACTTAGAAAATATCAACTTCAGACACCAGGCAGTCCTGTTCACCAACTACACGGATTAAAACTGACCTGGAGATTCCTTTCACACTAAAAAAAATTTTTTAACCCAGAGACTGAAAATTTAATCCAGTTCCACACTAACACGGAGCAGCGCAAGATGTGTTCACACTACACATTTTTATAACTCGGAGATGTTTTTTCAGAGATCGTGATGAAAAATAGATCATCAAAAAATCGTAAGTGCCGAGAGAGCAGCGGGAGCGGGGCCGTTTATGTTGACTTTGATGATGGAGTTGCACGTATACAAATTGATCTCCTCATTTGCCGTCGCCGCCGAAATTCTTTAAGTTTTACGATTAAGTTGACATCATCTATATTCCTTATGACAGTTAAATCTACTCTCATAACACAGAAAGAGAATAACGAAGAAAGGATCGGCCACTTCTAGTTCCCATTTTTTGACATAATCAAAACGCCGATCGAAAAAGTTTCCCACAACAGTCGACCACGTGAGTTAATCATACAGGATAACGCACGTGTTGTCGGAAGTAAGACAACTCGACAATTCGGACAACTCGTCAGTTTAGACGACTCGACTTTGAGATAATGCGATGGATGGCCAGAGATAAGTCGACGGTTGAACGGTCGACCTCCGTTTCGGTAAAAAAAAACTAATAAATTATGGCTTGACCTGTGGATATCCCTATTAGACGATTTACTGATACTTTATATAACTGAATACACATTTATTAATTCTGCCCAAAAGATTGTTGCTGACGGTTTAAAAAACCGTCCGTCGAGTTGTCCGAACGGTCGAGTTATGCAACGGGCGGGGAGGGCAGCCCAGTCGCATTCTCATGGGTAATAATGGCAAGCGGGAAGCGGCAACGATGCCGTCAACGACGGCGCAACTTGACATTTTCTGTCTTTTTTTAATGACAGAATTAAGTAAACCCTGGCTTGGATGAACAGCAAGTTAAGGATATGTTACTGTGATTTAGTTTTGATGTTTTTTGAGTATTTTTGTGGGGAGTTTTGCGCCACCTATAAATAGTCAAAATACTATGATGAAGACATTAATGTTTTTGTTGTGAAAGTCTATCCAGCCACTGTCATAAAAACTCACAAACCAGGCGAGCGTTCACAAATTTATTAGGAATTAAGTCCGGGGAATTTGGTGATTCGTTTTTTTAACACCAAGATTTTCTTGGGCAGGGTTAAGTTTTACCGGGATTAAGCCTGTTTTGGGTTCGGTCCCCCCAAACGATCTATCAAGACCATCTAAAAGTAAACCCAGAATTCAACCACAAGCCAGCCACTCCATGTCCAAAGTCGGCGGCGCCACAATTCCCTTAGATGTGCCGCAATTGTAAATACTTGGGTTCTTATCATACAAAATTGTTACACTTTGTTGTAACTTGATACAAAGTATAACAACGTTTCAACATTTTTGCTTTGTACGCCGCTCTGCCACATTATTGACCAGAATCATTGACTGAGACTCCTCATTACCGTGTTTTTATTTATTTCTTGTTTTAACAACTTAACTGTAAAATGAACAAAATTCACTATTGAAATAACCATACTATCCTGAGTGTCATAAAAAAAACGACAGGAAAAAACATCTGCCCCTCCAAAAAATAACATTCATAATATTACTTGTATGCAGCATTGTCCGTTGTTACACTTATTCACGTAAATGCGGAAACGAATAACCGAAATTAACCCTTTTCCATAGTGATTTTGTTAAATGTGCAAGCTCAGCAGACAAATATCATTAGTAAAATAAAAAGACAAAGAACGAAAAAAATTAAACAAACCCCAAAAATATAGTATTTTTGGCGGATGGGAGCAACTAAAAATAATAAATTAATAATGCTTGCTGTTTCAAGATCAGAAGGCAGAATCTAAAATGCAACATTGTTTAACTTATAAAGAAGCGAAACAAAAAATGTTTCGGGTCGGCAGCTTTTTAATCCCGTAAGCCAATTTAAAATTGACAGTACAGGTAGCCCAAAGTCATGTTCCCACGAAAAAACTAACACAATAATAACACCATTATCAACGACAGTTCATAAACAACAACAAAAACAACAGCAACAGCATAAACACATGGTTTTAACAAGGCTCAACAAAATGTTCTGACACTTTTGCATGTCGGCCACATGGTTGCAGGGTAGGCCTGCATAGCAAGTATGTTTATCAACACGAAAGTTCAACCAAGACCATTGTTTACGTCAGAGGGCCCCTCATTAAAATACACCGTTCCGACTGCAGACTCTGTGCGGCCAGCCACAGAGGCACAGTTGCATAACAAAGGACTCATGTTGATTCATATGGTAATGAAGCTCTCCAGCAAAACTCCAGGACGTTACTAGGGGGCTCTTTTGTTAGGAGGGGATTAAAAAGTCTGCAATATCCTGCAGACTAACTGCAGAAAGAACGCCTGGGGAATTTCGACAAGGCCCCTAACTAACAAGACTGATTGAACAAGGTTGGCATTCCATTACTAACTTTCAATTCTTACAGTGCATTCGTCAATCGTCAAAAAAAAGAGCAATCTAGGATTTAAAAGGGACGTAACCAATAAAAGGATCTAGGTTTTGTTGCTCAGGATTCTCTGATGAACAATCATTGAGGGACTTTCTCCGTTTTTGTGGGCAAGTGGATTTAAAATTCTCAGAAGACACCCCTACCCCCCACCCCAAAAAAAAACACAATTGGAACTGATCAATTGTTTATAACTGAAGTTATTTACAAGAAAATAGAACGGGCTGTTGCAAGCAACTTACCAACCAAAGGGCCGATGGTATAAATGCCCCCCCCCCCAAAAAGGTAAAATGACATTTCGACCCATTTAGCCATCGAGAAATTAGTCAAAACGTCAGGCCATTAGTACTTTTGTTTTCAATTATTTACTGCGGTAATGCTTCTTACATAATTAAAAAACTTTGAGACAAAAAGTGATATCTTTTCCAAAATGTTTCTTAAAATGCATTATGCTATCCAAAGCTGCCTGTACTTCATAAGTTTTTATTGCCATTAATTTTGAGAGTCATTTACCAAACAAAAATACGAACACTTTTAAAAGATGTCTGTACAACAAAGATTTTACAACAATTTTTTTGCTGAACCCATTCACTCTCCATTTTAGTGCACTAAATAATGAATAATGGCAGACTTGTGTGGCTCAGACAACAGCTGAAGTCATAGTGGAGGTCATGCAGGGGTCATGTCAAAGGTCAGTCATACCTGGGGAGAACAAACAGCTTGCATGATACAAACTGTTTTTATTGTGTTGATCAGACACCAATAAAATGTTATTATATTCATACTATTCTTCAGGATGTTAATAAGCTTGGGCGATATCGATTTATTTTATTCACGATATATCGCCGACAATATATCGAGATATTCGATATAATCGCGATTAATTAAATTTGACATCATCAGTCTTAAAACTTTAAGTAAAAGTTGTAGAAGAGACAGTCATAGCATAAGAGAGGTGTTCTAATGACCTATTCTTCTGGTTTTACTTCAAACCCATGGGGTGCAAGATGTCTAAGCTAGCAAATACATCGCGATATTTAATCGATATCGCGATATATTGCGATATATCGATATTTCGATTAAAACCAAATCCATCCGTTATCGAAATCGTTTCCAAATAAATATCGCGATATTCGATAATATCGTGATATCGCCCAAGCTTAGATGTTAACATAAATCAGAATTCAATTTAAAGGCACTGGAAACCTTTGGTAATTGCCAAAGACCAGTCTTCTCACTTGGTGTACCTCAACAAGTTGCATAAAATAACAACCCTGTGAAAATTTGGGCTTAATTGGTCATCGAACTTGCAAGAGAATAATGAAAGAAAAAACAACCTTGTTGCACAGTTTGTATGCTTTCAGATGCCAATAAAAGGCTTCAGGCATGAAGCCTTTAATAATTGAGTGTATTTCTTCAGAGGGAGCTGTTTTTCAAAATGTTTTATACTAACAACTTCCATCTTTTCCATGCTCAAAATTGTATCATTTATAAGACAAAACAACAATGCGTACTGATTTTTTTACTATTGAATACCGAGCCAATTCCAGGGCCGATTCTTCACAGAGGCAACGAAGGCGATTGCCTCCATTCCCTCCATCATTGGCTTGAAATGCTCTCCAGTAGAAATTTACAATTTCCTCAAAGGGTGCCCTTTACCAAGGACAAAATGCCTTAGTGCCCTTGCCCTTTCAAAAACGAAGCATACATGCTTGCAGTTTACATAATGATTACCTGTGAGGGTCCCTCCAATTACATTACATTTGCAGAATTTCATACGCAAGAATCACTCCTATCCCGCTAGTAGTGATCAGTGTTCTGCCGTCGATTTCACTAAACTCTTCCTGACTTAGGATTAATCATTTATAAGACTTTTAAGCCCGGTTCATACTTAAAAGCCCGGTTCATACTTCCTGCCATATGAGAAGCGAATGGACATCACAAGTTCGCAACAAACAATTCGCAGCAGTTCAACTCTGCTCAACTCACTTGTGAATATCACTGCGCAAGGAGAGTTGTAACGTCAAATTTACATCAACCTCGCATCAAATTTGCATTCGCAGGAAGAACGAACCAGGCTTTAGGACGAGTTAAGTTCCATTACCATTGATGCTTAGATGCATTAAACCCATCCTATGTTAGGACGAGTTAAGCGTCCTAACTGGAGGTAGGATCAGCGGCTGGGCTCTTAGGGGACTTGAACCCACGATCTACAGATCAGAAACACAAGAGCTTGAGTCTGATGCACTGGACCGCTCGGGTCATGACACGCCAATCCATTACAAGGTTTCTGTATCTACGTCTTATCTCAAACAGCTTGTCTGTAATATAATCTTTCAATCATTGTCAAACAAAAGTTAATTACTGCTTGGGGCAAGTTCTTAGAAGCCAATGTACAAGACCTTGGGGGATTCAAATGGGAAAAAGATACATGTAAACCCAAGGCAGATGTTTAATCTGAAATCAATGCAAAGAAAGACACCCACAATGATTCAATGAAGCCAAATATTCATCCTTGGCAAGTGAATACAAGTTAGTACGAAAATCATGCATGCGGAGCTGTATTTTGTTTTTTCACAAACAAACAATATTTTATCATAAAAAGAATTTAAAATGTTGAAAAATATAGCTAAACATTAAGTTTTTCACAAATTCTTACTAAAAATTCATTCAAATTGTACTATCTAAAATATGATCTATATCATAAAATCCACTTTTATATAAAAAAGCATCAAAAAGCGGTAACATTTCTGATCAGTTTTAAAGGGTCTATGTACTTTTTCCTAACAAAAAACACAATGTCCAAAGATTTACATTAAACTTACACAGTTAGAAGATTATGATAGTAGAAAGCTTCCCTTGAAATTTTACTAACTGAGGTGCTGTAGTTTTTACGAAATGAGTAAAACAAATAAGTTTCGTCTCAGTTTTAGCATGTAAAAACGGTTTTGGTATAATATCATAACTGGTTAATGGGATTTTACATGCTAAAATAATTTTCGTCTCATGAGACGAAAATTAATTTGTGACTTGTTTTACTCATTTCTCAAAAACTACACAACCTCAGCTAGTAATATTTGAAGGGAAGCTTTCCACTATCATTATCTTCAAACCCTGTAAGTTCAATATAAATCTGTGGACATTTTGAAAAAGTACCCGAATCCTTTAAGATGCGCTCCTGATCTGATCTATCCATACTACTAGCCAAAGTTCAGGCCTGGTACATCACGGCTGGGCAACAGGCTAGGTGATTGCCTTGATGCCCCACTGGTCATTGCCCCTTGAAGGTAACAGTATAACATTCCACCCCTTCACAATAGATAAAGCTTGCACTCCCTAACAAGTTAAGGAAGTATTTGACCTACAAGTTTCAGGCCTGGTCTCACTGACAGCAATGTAGATGATCGCCTCCATGCCCCCTGGTCAATGGTCATTGCCCTGGTGCCCTTGAAATGCTCTGACAGCAGAAATTTACAATATCCTTACAGGGTGCCCTCAGGCTTTACCAAGTAGTAAAGGCTGCGGTGCCCTTGCCCTTTCAAGAACGAAGCATACACTGTACAGGCCTGCAAGTTCACAAACAGACTCATTGCATAGCCCGCCATCGATGAAGTCAAACAATTAAAACGTGCATTAGGGCGCAAATTTTACACTGGATCAAAGGCCCGAGGACATTGATTTAAGCGTTGGGCCAGTAATCGCACAAAATTAACCAATCCGGTGGTCCTGTATTACTAACACCTCACCATGTAATTATGCTTTACACACAAAAAATATGTTCAAATGTTAAAAATATTGAATAATTAATTGAGTCAGGTAATATCTGGGTTTTCCTGTTATTTTCTCCCGACTCTGATGACCGATTGAGTCTAAATTTTCACAGGTTTGTTATTTCATATATAGAAGTTGTGATACACGAAGTGTGGGCCTTGGACAATACTGTTTACCGAAAGTGTCCAATGGCTTTAAGCCTGTTTCATTATCCAATAAGTATTATTAAAGTCATTCTACTATGATGAACAAATAGTGACTTGTTTTTTGTATTATTCTTCTGAAAATGCACATTAAAAAATAACATATTTAAATAAATATTAGCCATCTTTTTATTTTTTTATATTCCCTTTATCAATTTTGTGTGTTACAGTTTCGGACAATGTTTATTGTAATCTCGTAAGGATGATGCCAAGTTTGTACGTGTGTTCATGGAGGAAGAACTTCCTCCAAGGTGTGTTCTTGCCTGAATTACTTTTCGTTTCTCTATCGGTTACGTATGTACAGTGGCCTGTTGTTTTTTGGGTCATTACTACATTTTGGTCTCTTGCTTTAAAAAATTAACAGCCTATGAATTGCAGGATTCTCACCAGAATCTTTCAAAACTGTTGGACATTCTGGAAACTCAATATTGTGAAGTTGTGACTAAAGACACTGAATTGAAACTAGGTATTTGTTGTTAAATCTGGCTATTAAAATATTTCAGCACCTACATGTAAGTACACCTGTTAATTAAAGGGTCTGTATGCATTGGGAAAAAAATCATTTGTGGACACTATCAGTGATTACTCAAAATAATTATTAGCATAAAACCGTTCTTGGTGAAAAGTAATGGGGAGAGGTTGGTGGTATAAAACATTATGAGAAATGGCTCCCTCTAAAGTGCTATAGTTTTCGAGAAAGAAGTAATTTTCCACGAATTTGATTTAGAGACCTCAGATTTAGAACTTGAGGTCTCGAAATCATTCGTCTAAAGGCACACAACTTCGTGTGACAAGGGTGTTTTTTTCTTTCATTATTATCTCGCAAGTTCGATGACAGATTGAGCTCAAATTTTCACAGGTTTGTTATTTTATGCATTATATGTTGAGATACACCAACTGTGAAGGCTAGTCTTTGACAATTACCAATAGTGTCCACTGGCTTTAAGAAATACAGCAGCTTTGGATAGTATAGACCTGTCTTTTGTTTATCAAGCATCTGAAAGCACACAACTTCGTGTGGCAAGGGAGAGTTTTTCTTTCATACTGTAGTTATCTTGCAACTTCGACGACCAATTGTGCTCAAATTTTCAAAGGTTTATTATGTTATGCATGTATGGTAAGATACATTAAATGAGAAGACCTTCGTCTTTGATTTACCAATAGTGTCCATCAAGTCTTTCCAAAACTTTTAAAAACAGTTTGGTTGCTACAACAAAAAACAGTCGTTTCAAACAAAATTATACATGCTGAAAATAGTGCATCTAGGCTGATTGTTCACTATTTTCTCCTGTCCTGACTCACACAATGGATTAAGCCCACATTTTAACAGGTTTGTCTCTCATCATTATACAATCGTTGATCACACAGAACATGAACACTGTCTGCAACTGCTTTGTTAGCTCTAAACCAATCCTGTACAACACCTTTAAGAACAAAATGTTGTCATTATTATTTAACTTCAGAGTAAATTGTTTTCTGGCAGGAGCAGTAGGCCTAAGTAATCAAGATGATTTTTCTCAATCAACTAGATATTAAATTGATTAAGCCCTCTGGATGCGAGATGACATGACATTCCTGCTAATGAGCGTCATGTAATAAGTGCATCAAATTGACCCTGGGGTGAGGGGGGGGGGGGGAGAGAAAATTCCATCCTCTAGAGAGAAAGAGGGGTTCTTAATGTCTTCTTCCTAGACCAAGGAGTGCTGGAATTCAGGGAATTCAGCGAGGGCCTAGGGATGGAAGATCCAGGCATGGCCAGGCAAGGCCTGTGAGGAGGGGATCACCTCGTCTTGACACTTTGTTTGTTGTTACATACTGAGCAAAGAGAACATCTTGGTAACTGTGGGCAACCAGTCCGAAGCCCGGGTAGTTCGGACGAGACACTTTTTGGAATGTTGAAGGGGGGATTTGATCTGTCTACTTCTGTGCAAAGAAAACCCACACTGATTGTAGTGTCATTTAAACAACATTTATCTTCAATTAGATCAAAACTTGATCTTGAAACTTTGTCTTGTTTTGTTTTTTAAATCATCTTTCACAGTTATCAATGTGGTGCATCGATTCAAGCTTCTCCTTCCGAGTTTCTCTTTCTTGATGTTGTCGTAAAATCTAACATCCTAAAACACTACATCTGGTTTAGGCCTAGTGTACAATGTCGCCCATCCAAATTTGACCTAGAGTTAAGGAAAACATCTGCTATCTAAACATCAAGGTGTTGAGTTACAATGAATGGCTGAAGGTTTTGGGAAAAACTTGGGAAACCTCTCGGACCCAGGTTCAATTCCTGGATCTTGCATATGGAATTGGGTTTTAAGTACGAGTGCATGGGTCTGAAACTGAATTTTCTTCATTGTTTTTTTTCATGTTTTTATTGCGTTAGGACTAAACTGGTGCAATGCAAAAGCTTGCACGCTATGCAAAAGCTTGCGCACCACGCATCCTGGTTAACGACTTCTCACCATGTTTATTTAATCACGTGTTTACACACGGACACTAGACCTCCTCTTGACCTGTTGACCAACCATAATTGGTGAAACTACCCTGGGTATTGATGAGCATGTCATGTCAGCCATCAAGAAAGATTTTGCTGGGGTCGAAACGTCAGGCCATTAACTATTTGTTTAGCATTTTTACCACAGGTCATTTTAGATTGTAAGCAGTTTGCATTTAAGATGTAATATTTTCTTAATTCATCAATTACATGATTAATACTAATTAGGATACCTTCATCTTCAATATTTTCTTAATTAATCATTTATATTAACAAGTATACTTTAAATTTCATGATAAAACTTAAAGATTATGGACACAAAAAGTTGCAATGCAGAATCAAACTTTTCAATTACTCCAAAGTTATGAACTTACCAACAGTAGACAACATTTGTAGATCGTCGAGTTTATACTTCCGTTCACCTGGGGTATCTGGCGGAGGAAGGTCTTTCAACTTCCCAGACGAGCCGGTCCGTTTCAGGGTCTTTCCCTTGGCGATTCTTGAAGACGCCATCGTCAACCATAAAATAAAAATTATGCCCTAAAACTTCACTGAAACAGTTTGACTTCGTTGTCAGAGCAACCGATCTTTCATCTGTTCCAAATGTCCCTGCCAAACGCTCAGGGCAAAACGACGCGAACGATCCTGTTTATCTGGGAACGAAACAAAAACATCCACTCCAGAATCTGCCAGTGGGATGGTGGGAGTTTCGGTGGCAATTTACGGGTGCAGTGAGAGCTGCTTGTGGCGGTACGATGTGTTTCGAGCACGGGACATTTTTGGAGTTTTATGCAGAGCTGTTTTCCCCAACCAACTTCCCGGTTCTATTTCTAAATCCAATCTGCGGAATGTCGCGGCAGAAGTTGACTCTTAATTCTCATATGACGAGGTTGCCTTATTGTGTGACATTATTGAGAAGATCTTTTCGGAAGCCAAATGTATAATATAAGATCGCAAAAGACATCTGCTTCGTCCACCTTTTCTTCGTGCCAGCGGGTATAACAGGGGCATTCAACACGTTAATTCTGTCAGAGCTACTGCATCATCAACGATGCAGCGCAGCAGAGATCGTGGTAGTACAAAGTGGATGATGTGTGCGTGACTAGAAAATAAACTTTACCCAGTCAACTGAGTAAACTTCTGTACAAATTAAATCAAGTTAAAACATACATTTTAATTCATCGCACCTCTTACTATTTTTTGGGTGTTATGATTTTGAACTTTGTACCACCTTTGAGACCGTTTATATTATGTTATCAACAACATACTATTTTATACTTTAATGAAAGACTCAATCTAGTTTAAAAGTTTAGGCTCACGCGCGCTCAAGCTCTGGCGCCCTCTCGTGTATTTTTTAATCTTAACTTTTTTTGAGCTTTTGGAAACTTCTGTTTGCACAAAAAGGTTAATATTAGTCATAAATTGTAATAATTGTCAAAATATTATCATAAAACAATATACATGTAGATAGACTAAGTAAGCCTACCTATCACTAGTTCCGTGCAAATAAATCAACGTCACTCTAAAGAAGCATTCTTAAGAAGATTATTAATTTTTTAGGTGCTAATTAAAGAGGCACTACTCTCTGGATTTTGGAAGACTTATTCTTTCCTGTAACTATATTCCCTGCATAATAATTATTACAGTTTCCAACTTTAAACGCTTTACAACTAGCCTATGTTTTCATTAGATTCGGGGCCAGTCAGAAAAGAAAAAGTTTTCATAGAAAATGGATGGGTCTAAAGTAACTGAAAATCAAAGTTTAGGGTGGGGGTATTAAAAAAAACAAAAAAACATAACGCCCCAAAATCCACCTGGCCAATTAATCATTCCTGTTAACACAAAAAAAAATTTAAATAAAAAGCCAGGAGAAGTCATTGAAAACTTGATGTTGGAGATCTTTTATCTAATAATTATCTGGTTCATCTGAGATTATTTTATTCCTCAGTGTATCGATTATTAAACCATGCAGCAAATTACATGTTGGAGAACTTTTGTCAGCACTTTTGACGGAACAAAGTAAGATGGAATGAACTAAACTGTACGTGTGCATAACTGTTTCAAATTAATTAACTCTTTCATGGTAAAATTTTTAAGTTAAAAGTTTGTCTTTGCATGCTCCACCCCGATATTTATATTATTACTTTGGGGAAGGGCCGCCACACGCGCGGGGTTCGCTCGTCCCCAGCGCCTTGCTAAACTCATTGGTTGAAAGCAAACAATAAATAGAGCGGCGTGAGGACATTAGTTGTTTTCTAAAAGATTGGTGGCGCTATAACAAAATAGAGTCCAACATGGCGGCATCCATAACAAAGTTGTCAAGTATTCGCACCAATCGGAGACTTTTGCAACTCAATCCTGCCCGCGTTGTGAATAGAAACTGTGCACAGATAAATGTAAGTAGGTTTACAAACTTATTTGCAAACAAAATTTCTATCTAGTGAACATTTATTTAGGATCTAAACTGTTTTAAAACAACTTACATGTTTCCTCTTAAAAAAAAAGCTTTAGTTTAGTCTTAATTAGTTAGGGAGATTCACTAAATTTTATTTTTTAAAACAACATCTGATTAGAATAATTTTGACATAGCTGGATAGGTCTCTTGGAGACTCCACATTCAATTTACCTTATTTGTTGGGGTCGGGTCATGCAAACCCAAGTTACGCCGGGTCAATGTTAAAAAAAATTAGCATTGTTTTCACATTAACAAAAAGATGATTTTAGTTTAAAATAAAAAACATCTATTTGTTAATGTGAAAACAAACTCAAACTTTAACTCAACAAAAAGGCAATACAAGCATCATGAATGTATATTGAGTGTGTTGGATAAGTTTTGGTTGTGTAGTACATAGGAAACTTCAGTTATTGATGGCTAACGGTTGTAATCTATCAACGCGATGTTAAAAACGTTGAAGATAATGATAGTAAAAAGCTTCCATGAAACAATTACTTGCTGAGGTGCTGTAGTTTTTGAGAAATGAGTAAAACAATGTCACACAAATTATTTTAGTCTCAGTGATCATGAGTAAAACATTATTTTAGCATGTAAAAACGTATTTACATGACATTGTTTTACTTATTTCTCAAAAACTACAGCACCTTAGTAAGTCATATTTTCAGGGAAGCTTTCTACTATCATTATAGTTCAAACGGTGTAAGTTTAATGTAAGTCTGTAGCCATTGTGTTTTGTGATACAAAAAGTACCCAAATCCTTTAAACAAGCAAGTTTTTATCCTAGAACAATTATTTTGAGTGATTACCAATAGTGTTCCAGTGCTTTTAAAGACAGTGGACACTATTGGTAATTGTCAAAGACCAGTCTTCTCACTTGGTGTATCTAAACATATGCATAAAAGAACAAACCTGTGAAAATTTGAGCTCAATCGGTCGTTGAAGTTGCGAGATATGAATGAAGTAAACAAACACCCTTGTTGCACGAAGTTGTGTGCTTTTATATGGTTGAATTCGAGACCTCAAATTCTAAACTTGAGGTCTCGAAATCAAATTCATTGAAAATTACTTCTTTCTCGAAAACTACGTCACTTCAGAGGGAGCCGTTTCTCACAATGTTTTATACTATCAACCTCTCCCCATTACTCTTTACCAAGAAAGGTTTTATGCCAATAATTATTTTGAGTAATTACCAAAAGTGTCCACTGCCTTTAAGCATGATGAGCATGGTGAGTATTCTTGCTTTATTGAGTCAGACAGTGATATTGTTTCTTTCTTTTCTTTTCCATCAGACGAATGCTCTACCTTCCTTTGTGAAGATTGTTGAGGTTGGACCACGCGATGGATTACAAAACGAGAAGGTAAACTCATGACATGCGTACTGAGTAGCCCCCTGTGTTTCGCCAATAAGGTAGCCACTTTATATCCCCAGCCGTGGGTGACACTTGTGTCCTTAAGCAAGACACTTAACCATTGCTTCGTCCTTCATACTTAATCATACGGCCGTCAACCCTGCCGGCTTTAAACGACCATTGAAGAACTCGTCGCTACCCCTTTATTCCCTTATTCAATTAAACTTCAAATAATAAACCACAAGGGAAACTGACTGGGTACATTTTTTAAATGATTTGGGGTTGAACAAAGAAAAATTTACTAGAGCGGGATTTGAACCAACGACCTCCGGTTTGACGTGCCAGCACTCTACCAACTGAGCTATCTAGCCCTATGTTGGTGGTCTCCCAATTTTGTCAATACCTTTGTTCGGAGGGTGCCTGTCAGAAGCGGTCCTACTACTTGCCGTCAACTCGCCCACTTGCCGTCAACTCGCCGTCAACTCATTTTCGTGCCGTCAACTCACGGGGCACGGAAGTGTAAGTCTGGGCTAAACTACATATTTCTCATGGTTTTCGGTACAAATTCATTCACAAAAACGACTTTGTGGTGGTAAAAAAAAAGTACCAATCATTGACATCTTGGGCCAAGACTAATCATTGTGAAAAAGCAAGATGGCGGCCGACAGTTTTTTGGCTTTGAGAATTTTTTTTCACGAGAAAAAAAAAATCAATTTTTATTCTGAAATATGACCTAAAACTTACGCGAATGCTCTTTGAGCTGATACTTTACAGTTCTATGCTTCTTTTGTGGATTTTAAATGTATATTGGAGGAGTTGACGGCGAGTTGACGGCGCAAGTGAGTTGACGGCGAGTTGACGGCAAGTAGTAGGACCCGTCAGAAGCCATTCAATCACAAACTGCCGTGTAGCCAGGGATCTTACCCGGGTAACGATACAACCTGGGAAGCGGCAGACAGGGGATCACCTTTAAGGGGATGCGACTTTTAATATCAGATATCAAATAATAAACCTCAAGGTAAACTGACTGGGTACATTTTTTAATAGTTTTTTTACATCTTTTAATAGTTTTTACATTTCTTAAAATCCCTGCAGGAAATGGTCAGCACAGATACTAAAGTGGAGCTGATAAATAGGTTAGCGGGTACCGGGCTAAAGGTTATAGAGGCAACCAGCTTTGTGTCCCCTAAATGGGTACCACAGGTAAGGAAAAAATGGGCACCACAGGTGAAAAGAAAAGGGGGAAGTTGGGGTTCGAAGGGTAATGTGCTGTCAAAATACAAGGGTGCTTATATAACGGATACTTTTGGAACCTCAGGCTCCGAAGTTGGACTTGGTCTATTTGTGTCTATTTGGGATCCGAATTCAATTCTGAGGTCTCGAAATCGAGTTCAAATATTTTAGTGGAAAATTACTACTCGAAAACTACATTACTTCAGAGGGAGCCGCTGCTCACAATGTTTTATACTATCAACGTCTCCACATTGCTTGTTACCAAGTAAGTTTTTATGCTAACAATTATTTTGAGTAATCACCAGTAGTGTCCACTGCCTTTAAAATAGTTAGTGGCCTGACGTTTGTAAATGTGTTTCATGATCTTTTTTGAAAACTTTCTCCAGATGGGAGATCATAAAGAAGTCATGGAAGCCATTAATCGTCAGGACGGGGTCAACTATCCGGTGCTGACACCTAACGTCAGGGGCCTCCAGTCGGCCCTTGCTGTGGGGGCCAAGGAAGTAGCGATATTTGGTGCTGCCTCGGAAACTTTTAGTAGGTGAGTCATAGATCATTTAAAGCCATTGGACACTTTCGGAAAAGAAAAAAGAAAAAAAATTCACAGATTTACAAATAACTTACAGGGTTTACAGAAGGTAATGGTGAAAGACTTCTCTTGAAAAATTATTCCATGAAAATGCTTTACTTTTTGAGAAAACATTAAAACAATATCAATTCTCGATATCGAGAATTACGGACTTATTTTAAACACATGTCATGACACGGCGAAACGTGCGGAAACAAGGTTGGGTTTTCCCGTTATTTTCTCTTGACTCCGATGACAAATTGAGCCTAAATTTTCACAGGTTTGTTATTTTATATAAGTTGTGATACACGAAGTGTGGGCCTTACAGTATAATGTTTACTGAAAATGTCCAATTGCTTTAAAGGACCCTGTTCCTAATTTTGGTTTTTGCCCATACACCGATGTGTGTCAGCACTGTATACTCAGTACTTCCCCGAGTCCTGTGAAAAAGTATCACAGGCAATCTTACTCGGGTGGGATTCGAACCCACGACCCTTGCAATTCTAGAGCAGTGTCTTACCAACTAGACTACCGCGATTGCCCGGTAGCTAGAGGCAGTTCGAATCCTATGTTGAACCCTGGTCTTCTTCAACAAAGTACCTCCGGAAGTCGTGAATACAAGAGAAATATACCAGGGTCCAATTTCATAGAGCTGCTAAGCACACAAATTTGCTTTTCCAGGATTTCCCAACCAAATTTCTATGTGATTTTCAAGATAAGCATACAAGAGCTGAATACAAGTAACTAGGAAATGCAACAAAATGGGAATTCGGTTGGTAATCCTGTTGTTACCAAGGAAGAAATTTCATGCTAAGCAAATTTTCGTGCTTAGCAGCTCTATGAAATTGGGCCCAGATCTAGAACTATACTTAAAAATATTAATTTTGGTTGTTTACCCATACACCGATGTGTGTTAGCAATGTATACTCAGAACTTTCCCGAGTCCTGTGAACAAATTTCACAGGCCTGTTACTCGAGTGGGATTCGAACCCACAACCCTTGCAATTCTAGAGCAGTGTCTTACCAACTAGACTACCGAGGTTGCCCGGCAGCTAGAGGCAGTTCGAATCCTATGTTTGGCAGCGGGTACCGCAACGATATGTTAAATTTAACATCTCTTATATACTTAAAAAGAAAGTCCAGGGATGCTCTCGACTAGGAAGAAGTCCCTCTGGATTACAATTTTCTATGTTGTCCTAGGGCAGCCTGGTCTACCTTTCCCATGGGTTGGTAATCAGTTGTAGAGTTGCCCAGGGATCCGATTTGTATCAATTCGTTGGAGGTGACCAAGTCGAAAGTTGACCATCATAAAGAAACATTCAACTTCAAATAACTTACACTTGCCTCTGTTTTTAATTCTTGGTTTGTCTTATCAGGAAAAATATCAATTGCTCTATATCTGAGAGTATAGAAAGATTCCGAGATGTTGTTGATGCGGCTAGGGAGGCGGGTCTTTCTGTCAGGGCGTACGTTTCATGCGTGCTGGGATGTCCATATGAAGGGAAGGTGCAACCAACAGCTGTAGCTCAGGTAAAAAGTCAATAGTCAATAGTATGGAAATATTGACTGCTATGAGTTCGCTTCAGGCAATAGGTATGGTTTTGAAATCACAGAGGGCCTATAATTTGAACTGTTTTTCGATTATTAGCAGTCAATATTTCTTTTATATACCAAATAAAGATTCTTCAATCAACAACACTCTGACTATATGGTGAAAGGTCGTCTGCGAAGAAAGGTCAAGCCGTGACACGGAAGGCTAGTCATACATTATACATATCATAGTTGCGTTATTTTCAGAGCGGGTATAGTCTATTGACTATGCCCTGGGCATAGTCACTGTGACGCCATCTTGGTAGAAAAAGGGGGCATAGCTATTTCCATGACTCCATTTTTAACAAATCAGACAAGAGGATTCTATTCGTGAGGTACATGTATATAATCTGTTTTATTGTCACACACATGTTCACAATACAGAGTGAAATTCACTTCGGTTTGCGAGTCAAAAACATTAAAATTACACAACAATAATAGTATACACTAAAGCCATGTATAGGCTACACAATACACCCTTTCAGTTTTTCATTATTTTACACTTTTCAACTAAAAGGTCATTTATGAATTGGAATAAAAGAGTAGTGACTCGGTTTTGATGCGGCTAGGAAGGATTTTAAACGACCGTTTAAGACCTCATCGCCACTCTTGGTCCACATTGACATAGTAGCACAGCAGACATAGACATCAGCGCCCAATTTCATAAAGCTGTTCAGCAGAAAATACCGCATGGCAAATTTCTTTGCTAAGCGAAAAATTGAGTGAGGCACCTGCCACAATAATAAATGCAAACCTAATGTACATGTGGCTGGTACCTGTTTGTTTGTTTGTTTGTGAAACAGGTATTTTAATACTGTTCTGTGCTTAAAAAAGTTTTTGGTGCTTGGCAGGTTTTTGGTGCTTAGCATCCACTACGCTGTTCTTTTGATTTTTTTTGATTTTTTTGCTCATTTTTGCTGCCCACTTGTCTTTGTATCTGTCCTGTAAGGCATCCCTCCTCAAGCTCTGCTTTTCGGGATTTGCCCCCATAGCACTTCATCTTTAAGTTCTTGTTTATTATACAGCCATTTTGTATGCCTCCTTTGTTAGTTTAGTTATAATAAGTTGTCTATTTCCTCCATGCGATTCTGTATTTTCGTCTTTCTGCGGTATGGAGATAAATGAATGAATGAATGATGTTGATCTTTGATCCAATCAAATCAACAGCTGGCGAAGAAGCTGTATGACATGGGATGCTATGAGGTATCTCTGGGAGACACGATAGGGGTGGGTACCCCCGGGGAGATGAAGAAACTTCTTGAGGTCGTCACCATGGAGATACCCGTCAAATGCATAGCCGTGCATTGCCACGATACCTATGGGCAGGCCCTTGCAAATATATACGCTGCTTTGCAGGTGAGATGCATGTATGTATTCAGTTTCAATAAGCCATTTTCGAGTTAGATTTGAATAATGTCTGGTACAATGAGTCGCCTAGTTACACTGCACCGCTTACATTTTAATTCCTCAGACTATCGAGACAGTTGCTACGCCACATGAGTGGGTACGAAAGAGACGGTGAACACCCATACACAATTCTGAATGGATGTTTATGACCGTAGGTGTACCAGGGTTTGCTCATCCTGGAGGTTGCTATACAAAAGCTTGCCCGAATCCCGTGTTGAAGCAACTGTCATTGCAAGTCATTGTACCAGACATTATTCAAATCTAACTTGCAAATGGCTTATTCAACATTTATTTCATACTCCTCTTCTTAAGACTGACTGACTTGCCCCAGTCTCCTGACGATGACTAGGGCAAGCTAGTCGAAACGTTGAGACCAATTTCAGAACTGACTCCGCGATAGTGCAGTTAATAATAGTCCGTTTAGCTAAAGTAGTAGTCCAAGCCAATCTTCTATACCTTCCGCCCGGGTAGTAGTTAAAAAGTAGGACAGTTCTTTTCAGAACTGAGAAGTCTCCCGAAAAATCTGATAAATCTACTCAGCGGGAGTAGAATATAGACCAATCCGACGAAACAGAATTGGTAGCGCCCTCTATTGAAAAATTTCACAACTGCGGTGTCTTTTTTTGCATAATCTATGCACTAAAGACACTGCAGCAAATGGCACGCGATGCTCAACACTTGCACCCGGATTGGTGTATAGAAAGACAGTTCTCTAAGAAGAAACTCTACCTGGCAGGTAGATACACACATGGTGTTACTGGAAACCAAATATATATAATATTGTTTTGACAAAACTCCCATTCATTTGGACCTTCACTTCTGCCATGGGTGTGTCACATGATACTGAAATGTAGGTTGATCATTCATTCCTTTTACTAGGCTGGTGTGAGTGTGATTGATTCATCGGTAGCCGGCCTCGGCGGGTGTCCATACGCTAAAGGGGCATCCGGTAACGTAGCTACTGAGGATGTTGTGTACATGCTGAACGGACTTGGAATTAAAACAGTAAGTTTGTTGGTGGTTTGATTGTGTGTCTGTTTGATGGGGATTTTGGGTGTTTGTTTGTTTGTTTGATATGATTTGGGGTGTTTGTTTGTTGGGGTGTTTGTTGTATTGTGGTGTTAAGGTGTTTGTTTGTGTGGGTGTAGGGGTGTTTGTTTGTTTGTTTGATAGGAATTTTGGTGGTGCAGCTCAGGAATAGGCCCCGGGTTAATTTTAAAGACTGTTTGATATGGGGCCTCAAACAAGCCATAACCTAAGCCAAAGTCTAAGCCAGAGCCTAAGCCAGAGCCAAAGGAAGCAAAAGAGAAAGGCCATAGCCATAGCCAAAAGAAATAGACTGCTACCCTTTATGTGTAGTGTTCATCGTTGCTGGGATCACCATATAGGATGCAGGAAACCGAAAGTATGTGTATGCAGCTTTAAGCCTTACCGTGACCCCCCCCTTACAAACTCCCCTTTTCTAGTGATAGTAATACAGTTCTTTTGTACATTTGGCAGGGCGTTGACCTTACAAAGGTCATAGAGGTGGGGAGATTCATCTGTAATGCTCTCGGGAGAAAAACGTCCTCCAGGGTTGCCATGGCAATGAGCAAACTCTGAAGACAATGAGATGGATCCTTCCGAAGGATAGAACTGTTTCAGAATGAAGCCACATTGGACGAGTGTGAATTTGGATACTGGACTCAAAGCAGGAGGTAGTCTTGTTGGTTGAGCAACATAATATACTGGTAAGCTTTATATATCCAACATTCTGTTCCTGGAAGAGTCAGCCTCCGATCATCGACAGATATGAAACTGGTAGAGTTTAGAACGAACAGATCATGGTGGATAGATCCTTTGCTGCAGCAGCCCCTCGTCTCTGGAGCTCTCTACCACCATCCATTAGGTCATGCACACCAGCATATACAAATTTTAAGAAACAGTTAAAAACTGGGCGTTGAACTTAAAAAATAATCCCCAGCTTCTTTTTGAGCTTTCAAGCCAAGGCGATTGAGAATTTGATGACGGTTTCAGTCGATGGGATATTTTTTAAAAGTTTAAACGCATGATAGAAAACAAGGATGTCGAAATAAAGATGATTTTGCTGTCTCAAAAACTATTTGTCATTATTTTGCCGAACGTAGAATACCAATTTACTATGCCAACATGGAGACAACTGGAAAGGTATGGCAATGAAATATAAAATAAAGACACTATCTTGATGGTACAGAAATTTTAATGTTGGTCATAATTTCTTTCTTAGAATAATACTATAATAACCCCAGATAAAACACTAGTTACCTTCACCTTCTAAAACTTGATCTGATATTTTAAACTCTGACCATGCTCTTCGACATTACGGACACAAGTTTAGTGTCATGACTCCCAAAACCACACACTATAGACTGTGCAAGTCTCGCAAGAAATTGAACTTCCGGGACCATTGTTGTCCCAACCTTATGGAGTTTTACGTTGGGGAGATTTTGTTTCGGCCATTATTTTTGTTTAACGTACATTACGACCATAAAAATGACATGATAATAATATGTTGTTGAAAATGAAATACTAATTAACAACATATATAAAAGTAAAAATAAATTCAACATATTAGCGGAGAAAAACAGATATTTACCGTAAATTTGACCTGAGGTCAAGTTGCTTGAAACAAATTAAGAATTTGTGCCCATCTCCGATCACGAAACTTAAAACAGAAGCTTGTTTTGGTCGCGTGGGGTGGAAAGCCTTTTCATTTGTCGCTTAGGCGTCGGTTTCCGCTTAGAACTGCTTCATGCACTAACCTAATGACCTCGCGACTATCGTGCGTCCGCGTATAAACCAGCTTTTAGTGGTTTCACAACGAGGGTTTCAAAAAATTTAAGATCAAATAAACATCCTAGTCCCAGAGTTTTACTTTTGTCTATGCATAAACTAAAACCCTATTAAATGTTTTTTGTTTTAAAAACTAAACTAATTTAAACAATCTGTAATGTTTTTTTTGTTTGTTGTTCAGATTCGTCATAAAAAATTAGTTCTTCGTTTGTGGTGTTTTCTCACTCCGTTGAGCGCGAGACATGCACAGTCTATTGTCAGTTTTTTTCCCTTGATTTCAGGAGCTCTTATTGTCTAAATTGCATTATTTCCTGATTGAAAAAAGTTTTATCAGGCGTTTTTTTCCGGAATGGGAATTTGTTTCGAAAAAAATACCAACTTCAGAATCATTTTGAGAAATAGTCAAAAGTGCCTAAATGCAAATACAAAATACTCACTATTGTAGACCCACTGTTACTGTTGGGGTCTAAGAAACTCTCCGTGAATAATTTGTTGACTTTGCATTGTCTTCAGGTTTCACCTATAAAAACCTGATTATCTAAACTAAAGCGAGATTTTAATTTTTGATATTAAGTTGGAGAACAATCAATATTTGAAAAAAAAGTTGCTTCGAGTATAATTGTCAATATTTTATTCAAACAATTTTATTCAAACAATGTACATGTATTTATAACAAACATAACTCCGCCACGTATTTAATGTATATTTGAGAAACTGATTTTTACTATTGTAAATAATACTACGGTAAAAACTGGACGGTATCGAATGCAATGGCAATTTACATTAACTTAACACGACATATAGAATTCTTGTAATTTTTCCCCACTCACACGAGGACTCTATTGCCATCAGTTGAAAAATGAGTGTTTTATAGCCCACCAAAGTTGTTCTACATACAACCCAGATTGTGTTTCATGCAAAATTACTTCACCATGACCATCTTTACACCATGTCAGTTGAGTGCTAATCATTCTCTTACTCCAATTAATACCAGACTGATTTATACTAAGCTTGGGTGATATCACGATATTATCGAATATCGCGATATTAATTTGGACACGATTTCGATATCGGATGGATTTGGTTTTAATCGAAATATCGATATATCGCGATATATCGATATATCGATTAAATATCGCGATGTATTTGCTAGTTGAGACATCTTGCACCCTATAGGTTTGGAGTAAAACCAGAAGAATAGGTCATTAGAACACCTCTCTTTTGCTAGGACTGTCTCTTCTACAACTTTCACTTGGAGTTTTAAGACTGATGATGTCAAATTTCATTACTCGCGATTATATCGAATATCGCGATATATTGTCGGCGATATATCGTGAATAAAATAAATCGATATCGCCCAAGCTTAATTTATACCAATATTATGCACACCCTTTTTAATCAGCATTGTTCCACAAAAGAAAAGCCCTTCCTATTTGTGGTATAGGTCCAAAAGAACGTTGTAAGATTTGCTTCTTGTACGCATGGACATTTCATGACCTCAATATTTCTCGCCATCTGATTGGTCCGACAGCCCACTGGTCCGACAGTTTTAGATTTCTTGTTAAGAGGTTTAATAATCTGAAGCCCATTGGTCCGATAACCCATTAGTACCCTCAACAATATGTTTTTACCCATTGGTCGGACAGCTTCAATCAGGGACCCCCCCCCCCACAAAAAAAGTGGTTTTCACCCATTGGGCCGACAGTAAAAAACCTGATGTTTTAATATTCTTACATAGCACATTTCACAATAACCGTATCAATGCGCTTTACATTAGTGCCCAGGTCATAGGGCCAATAACATCCCTTTTAATGTTTCTCAGCTCCCTTGGGAGTATACAACCTGGGCAACAGTTTATATCGCTCCAAAGGCTTTTTCATTCACAATATCAACCTCTACCCTCGCAGGTACCCATATATACCCCTGGGTGAAGAGAAGCAATTATAGTAAAGTATCTTGCTCAAGGACACAAGTGTCAAGACCGGGATTCGAACCCACACTCTGGCTTAAGAGGATAATATCCCACCCCACTTGAGGGATTTACATAATAGTGCAACTAACTCATTCTTAATCCAGTTGGCACACATTGGAAGAGTATGAGGAATTTTGTTTCCATTTTTTTATTTTGCGTGGAAGTGGAAATAAAATTTACAAGTGGAAATATGATGGAGGTGAATTTTTCAATTAGTATGGGAGACTTTCTGTGATGTTAGGTGGCGGCAGACTTACCGAGTAAATCCATTGTTCTCAGAATTACGCGCATGTTTAGAACTACGTAAACAATGGAACTTTACCCGCTAAGTCTGCTGCCGCCTGGCGTTGAAAAGTCTCCCATTCCAATTCAATTGAATCAAGAAAACCGAGTCCAATTGGATTTCTGAATGGACAGAGTTGTCTAAAAGATTTGATTCCAATTGGAATTTAAGTTTGTTTTTTAAATTTTTACTAAACCAACTCACACCAACTCAATCCAATTCTTTCTAACTGCATATCCAATTGAAATGAATTGCACATTTTTGGTAAGGGTAGATCCAGTTTTGTGTGGGTTCAATCAGGATTAAACCGGTTCAACCAGGATTAAACCAGTTCAATCCAGAACAGACCAGTGGGTGACAAGTTTGCAGGTTGTTCAAAATAGCTCTATTTCCATGTTGAAAATGTTTTAAAGGAACCTTCCTCCGCAAACGTCCCCTTCAGGTTCTTGCAAACTCTGAAATACTCGCTATCTTTCACCACTTTAAACGCTGGTGGAGGCTTCAATACAAAAGGCACAACCTCACAAAAAATACTTGAATCCAACGGCGGGTATACAGTTTTTACCCTTCCATGCTGCCTCCATGCATGGTATAAATTATACATGCTTTTGTTTTTGTCTAGAAGTTTGAGGTAAGATGCTAGATTTGCAGTGGAGTCAAAATCGCTGATGTGGATGAACGACTTGGGAGGTAACAAGCGTTCGTAAGCTTCCTTCCGGCCGCCATAAACAACCGGAACCACACCTTGACGGAGGCCATTATTCCACACCTTCTCCGTTATATACTCGTCACATTCAGTGTTCTCAAGGGAAAGATAGAACTTATAACTTGCCATGAGCTTTGTACATTTCTCAGATAGAGCTGGGAGGCATGTTAGCTTTCCACAACCACCATAGATGTCGATTGGGATGTGTTTCTGAAGCTCCTTAACAAACTCGTTCCGTGGCCAGAAAGTGTTCTTACAGTTACTCGCCATCCATGCGATGACGGATGTTTTGTTAACAGTCCAGTCTTGTGCCCCGACTTGTGTAGGCTCCCCGGGTATGTATTCACCATAGGGAAGGCGGATGTCTGCAGAGGAGTGGTATAGGATAGAATGGTGGTACAATATCTTGCCGATGTTGGAATCCCAATAGGTCATCATCTGAGGACTTTCCATGGCGTAGAAAAACCAGTGCAGTTTAGAATGCAAAACATTCCTGTAAAGAAAGAAAAAAAAACCAGCAGAGTGACTGCATGCTTCGTTTTGAAAGGGAAAAGGCACCGAGGCATTTTTTCTTAAAGGGCACCCTAAAGAGGACATTTTAAAATTCTACATGGCGACAATCGCCTTAGTTGCCTCCGTGAAACACCAGGCATGGATCTATTGTAATCTTACATGTTTACTCCTTGAAGCCAGACTTGCACATACACAAACTTAAAATATAATAAAAAATCAGAATCAAACCATAGTATTGATTAAAGGCAGTGGACACTATTGGTAACTACTCAAAATAATTATTAGCATAACACCTTACTTGGTAACGAGTAATGGAGAGCTGTTAATAATATAAAACATTGTGAGAAACGGCTCCCTTTGAAGTAACGTAGTTTTCGAAAGAGAATTAATTTTTCCACAAATTTGATTTTGAGGCCTAGAATTAGATTTTAGGTCTCGAAATCAAGCATCTGAAAGCATACAACTTCGTGTGACAAGGGTGTTTTTTCTTTCATAGTTATCTCGCAACTTCAACGACCAATTGAGCTCAAATTTTCACAAGTTTGTTATTTTATGCATATGTTGAGATACACCAGGTACTAATAGTGTCCAGTGTCTTTAATTAACAGTGGTGCAATTGCGCAATTAAAAAAAACTGAAAATCCTGGAAGTTTGTGTCGGTCTCTTTTTGTCGGAGTGACAAGTTCATAACTCTATTATTTCTCTGAAAATTCAAGAGGCTCAAACATCTACCTTTTAATTAATATTTACTTTTTACATTTATAAATGAATTAAAAAGTAGATGTTTGACAGGATTTATATATATATCTGACATCCAAAACCCACTGCTAAAAAAAGTATGCGGCAATAGATTGTTAATCTGGTTAGAAACATAACAATAACATAACAATTAAAATGTATACGGTGCTGTTCCATCAAGATCATAGCGCACTAGAAAAAAATCACATGAGAAAAGGTGAGTCTTTAAGACTTTACGAAATGCAGATAGAGTAACTGATTCCCTAATGGCAGTTGGGAGATTGTTCCAAATCATTGGCCCAGCTACACTGAAAGCTTCTTGACCTAGAACTTTGTTTGCTCGAGGACCATTCAAGCGAGTGATGTCAAGTGTGGACCGAAGAAATCATGGAGGAAACCGAGTGTAACAGGACAGTAAAGTGGAAATATAACGAGGTGTAGTTTTGTTCAAGCATTTAACAACAAGAAGAGCAATTTCAAGATGGATTCGTTCTCTAATTGAAGTTCACTAAGTGATGGGGGTAATAATGTTCTTTCAAGGGTGTGGAATATATTAAACAAGCTGCACAATTTTGTAATCTTTGAACTCTGTCCAATTCATATGACACCACCAAATAAAATGAGATTGCCATAGTCGATACGAGAGAGTACTAAAGCTCTGACAACATGATGAAGAGTATCCGTGTCCCGGTACCGCCCTTGTAGCTTCTTTACAAGTGAATTTATATGATGGAGCTCTGCAATGTTCCACCCCAGAAACTGGCCGTCATGTGTTTGTGTACAGCATAGCGGAAAAATTCTTCTTACAGCTAGAGGTGAGCTATACCACTTCAAGCCATTTCAATATGTTTGAACCACAAGTATTAAATTGGTCTTGCATGATTTCCTTGCAGAAAATGTCTGGAAAGTATAAACAAATTGTTATTAATATATTTCCTCAGGCAATTAGGCTGTCGCATATTGTTTAGTTTTACCCATACACCGATGTGTGCAAGGTTCCCTGAGGCAAATAACTCAGGAAGGATTTGAACCCGGGACCTTCCATTCTAGATCCATTCCGAGTCCTGTGAAAAAAATCCACAGGCATACTACTAGATGGGATTTGAACCCACAACCTTTCATTATAGTGTCTTACCACAGCGATTGCTTAGTAGCTTGAATCCTATATTTTAGCAGGTACCTCAACAACTTATACCTAACTTAGGCTATCACAGTTCAACACACCTTAAATGGGAGAGAAGATCCAAGAGCCGATTTTTCAGAATGTTGGGAAACATATTGAGAATGATGGCATCGCTGCTCTGTAGGAATGTCTCATTCATGGTGACACGGATGTTGACATCACACTGTTGCCGTGGACACTGAAGATGCAGCGTCCGCACTCCTTTAGAATCCGGTACCATCGCAGCGCTACGCATAAACTCCTGCCAGAATGGCAGATACTCCCTCCACGCCTTGAAGGCGTAAAGGCCCGGTATCAGGATAGAGACTGTGGTGTTGCATTTTGGGGTATCCAACTTTGATTTGGGTGGGATAATTGGGTTGACTCCTAAGCCAGACTCGCTGGTTAATTTCTTCTCCAAGTAGACAAGGTTACTTGCCGAATCTTGAAATGTTTGATTGTGTGAGTTAGCGCTCTGCTCTAGGGAATACCGCTTTCTTAGTGTACCTCTGCTTTCAAATAAGTACTCTGTTGTCGACAGCAAGAGGTAGGTGAGGGATGTTGCGATGAAAAAGACGAGTGAAAAGGTAAGTAGTCTTAATCGGAGCAGGTGACCAATCATTTTGCTTCAGGTTGCTTTGAATACCACGGAAAAATCATCAGAAAGTGGAGGTCAAATTAACTGTCCAGAAAAAAGAGATAAAATCAAAATAAATAAATCAATTACAAAACATTTAAATTAAAGTCTTAGGTTGGGTACTTTTTGTAACACAAAGCACAATGTCCACAGAATTACATTAAACTTACCGGTACACCGTTTGATGTAGTTGCGATAACATAACCCTCCTCCCGACGGCCGGGATTGATGATCAATAATGATAGTGGAAAGCTTACCTTGAAATATTACTTTGTGCTGCAGGTTTTCAGAAATTAGTAAAAACAATGTCACAAAACTATGCTTCACATGCTATAAATAATTTTGGTCTCACTGATTGAGACAAACATTATTTTCAGGACAAAAAAATTTCTAAAAAACTACGCTTTATAGCACATTGTCAGCAAGTAATATTTCAAGGAAGGCTTTGTACCATCATTATCTTCAAACCGTGTGAGTTTGCGATGTAAATATCTGGACATTGTGTTTTGACCCTTTAAACATTGTTTTTTTTAAGGGATCTCTAAAACTTTACCAAAATTCAGAAATTTGTAACAGTCTTGATAGAATAAACTTGACCATTTAACATTCAAAACTGTAAACTGAGTGTTTACATTAAAATATTACATTAAAAAGCCTGTGTGCATTTAAGTTCATTCTACTGTCGAACAGACCCCAATTTGAAAGTTATGTAACTACAAGGATTTTTGTTGTAAATCTTAGTATCTGTTTTCTATTTTAAGCGTACAAAGCTTAACACTACCATCCAATAAATTGACCCATTAACATAGCCCCTCAAATAGTGCAAATTCAGACCATATTTTAGTTGTTCAGTCGTCCAGTCTGATTATTGAAAGTGACACTACTTTACATAAAGTTATAAAATATAAGTTATTATTATTTTTTTTACAAATAAAATGATTGTTTTTTTATATTGCGCTTTTCACACTCAATCATTGTGGTTTCGCCCAGGACTGAGTTCACCTGCACCCCAGTTTTGTTGGATTTTATCAACTTCTTTAGTTGCGATAACGTAACCCTCCTGCCGTTACGTTATCGCAACTACAACTTCTTGTGCTTTTTGTCCCCCATTTTGTTCATTTTCTTTCTTCTTGCACCTAACGCCTTACTTACGGCTGTGATGCCACGCTGCACTGCACCATTAAATCAACGTACACAAAGCCAAATTTTGTGCTGCTATCTGACCAGCCATCGATTTCACCAAACTCTTCCTAACTTAGGATTAATCTTAGGACTAAGGACGAGTCCCAGCCTTGCACTGTAACATGTAAACCTTAAGATTAATCCTAAGTTAGGACGAGTCAATCGTCCCAATTCGAGATAGGATTAATCCTAGTGTTTCGTGAAATCGGCTGCAGAAATGCGATGCAAGAACCATTGACATAAAAGTAAAATTCAACGAAAGTGCTAGTGTAGTAGTACGAAAGTGCCAAAGTCGTTCAGTTTTGGCTAGTGAAGCACAACATATCTAGCGATTTGTAGACACAGTCTAAAAAGAAATACTGAAAATACCCACCTTGCTCGAACGAAGTCAACATCAGAATGCCAATATTTATTATGCACAAGTTCGATTTTCTTCCTCCATGCTCCAAGGCACCAGCTTCATCATCTGATCGTCCGTTAGAAAAGCTGAGGCTTTGCTATTATCAGCAGCACAATGAAAATGTATTCTCCTTTGAAGAATCGAGTTTGCACAGCAGTAGCGAACGGGATGCGGTGTTATGTAATCAAATCGTCAGCGGTTTCACGAAGTAGCACTCACTGCTAGTGCTATACCAGCAAAAAACAACAATAAAAGAAAACGCGTAACGGCCTCTGAAGTTGAACACTTTTTAGAAACCCGCCTCCCTTCAAAACTTCAAAGTATTTCCATTTAAATTTTTCAATGTAGATACTTGATGACTTGAACTTATCAATTAATCTTATTTTGACTCATTTGCATAATTAATTATGACACAAGAGAAGATGCGTGCTACTTCGTGAAACCCAAAAAGTGCAAAATTTGTCTTTTTGCGTTTTCACGAAGTAGCACTCGCCTATATGCTACAACACAGCATTTTGTATTGATTTTTGAAACTAGGTCAGCGCGCGCGCTCACACAACTTGCGTGCTACTTCGTGAAAACGTTTTTACCACACTTTGACTCGAGTGCGTGCCATGCATACAACGGTAAACAGAGGTTCGGGTGCTACTTCGTGAAAACAAAAATGCCACGTTTGTGCAAAAATTGAAAACACTAATTAGCTTAATTAAAAAAGTAAAGCTGTCTGAGCTTCGAAACATTATGGAATTGTAGGTCTTCGTGCATTATCAACAGAAATGTAAAAAAAATAAAAATGTGTAAAAAAATCCTTAAGCACGTAGAGTGCTACTTCGTGAAAACGCTGACGAAATGTTTGTTTATAGGATTAATGTGACTAAGGAAGTCATCAAGGTTTTCCAATCCATGTGACCAAATGATGAACGTGTCATCCACATATCGGAGCCAAAGTTTGGGTTTGAGTCGAGCGGTACCCAGGGCTTTCTGTTCAAAATCTTCCATGAAAATGTTCGCTAAGACTGGGGAAATAGGAGACCCCATGGGAGTTCCTAAAGCCTGTCTGTAATATCCATCTCTCCATTGGAAGTATGTGGACTTCATGCATGTCATTAATAGATCATGAATGTTTGTTGAGATGCAGACTGACCCCGGACACGGGATAATCAACAAACTACATAAACAACGTCTGGACTTATGCAGTGTGTGGCGAAGTTCACTTTCCATTTTAATAAACTTGTTCAAGTCAACAGACGTTATTATGATACAGGCCACTATGACAATCAGCGACATTTAAAGTAAAAATGAATACAAGAAGACATGAAAAGGCGAGTAAGACGGAAAAGGATGGTAATGTGTATCATTGCAAGCTAATGACAGAGCTTTTTATATAACTTAGTTAGAATGGAAGATAATAAATTGATAAAAGAGTAATGGCACGACTGATTTAAGTTTAAACACACTGGTCGCGTGTTCTTTTTTTTCTGCCAGAGATGCGGTATGTTTTGTGATTGTTGTTTACCGTTTTAGTTATGATCCGACACCCTACCTAAACTATAATTAGCACAGGGCAGCAGCTGGCAGGTGGGTGGGTGGTTATAGCCATGCTAATCGAGTGCCAGGTACTTCTTGTGACTACCTGCATTCGTTTTCAAAGTAAGTAAATTTGAGGGTAGAAAACTTTTCGAATCCTGCCACCACTTTTTCGTTCGTTAAGAAACAAAAAATCAATTAGTTTCTGATTAATTTGCTATAATATAATGAGATATTTCTTGGTAAGTAGGATTTGAAATTTGCATGGTGGTGGAATAGTTGCGATAACGTAACCCTCCTGCAGGAGGGTTACGTCGACGGCGTAGCTACGCCGTCGGCAGGAGGGTTACGTTATCGCAACTAGATGGTGGAAATACGATATTGAAAGGTTTGCGGTACTCCCATCCCATATTTATTATGACTAAACTTATAGTTTCTAGAAGTACCATATGACTATCTCTGAATGAGATGAGATGGGGTGGTTCGGAAAAGATGGTTTAAACTCTATTCCTTTTTGTAAAAATGAGTGAAAAAATTGTGGCAGGATTTAGAAAGTTTTCCTCAAGCATTTTGATAAACATTTCACTGTGTCCACAGATTTACATTAAACTAGACCCAGTGGATAACATTCCGTATGGCGCCACCACTTTTTCACTAATTTTTACAAAAAAGGATATCTCATTGAGGTAAATTAGATACTATATTATTTCATATCGAATGAAAAAGTGGTGGCGCCATACGGAAACTTTTCCGACCCAGTGACTGGGGCGCTTGATTACTTTTTTCGAAATTTTGAAGAATCTAACGCCCCAGTCACTAGGTCTAACATTAAACCATTCAGTTACACAGTTTGAAGATAATGATAATAGATTGTTGAAGGCTTCCCTAAAAATGTAAAAATGTTACTTGCTGAGGTTTGGTGTAGTTTTTGAGAAATGAGTAAAACATAAAACACTGTCACAAAAACACGTTTTACATGCTAAACTAATTTTCGTCTCACCATAAGGTTTATCGCTAATAGCAAAATATCAAGAGAGGGCGCTGTTGAACCCATACAAAGGTATAGGCGTTGCGTGGATCCTGCTGAGTAAACCAACGTACATGTAATTTGTAACAAAACATATTAAACATATTATAGTTTTGAGACGTGTTTGCACCTCAAAGGCAGTGGACACTATTAAAAATTGTCAAAGACTAGCCTTTTGCTGTATCTCAACATATGCATAAAAAAAAAACCTGTGAACATTTGAGCTCAATCGGTCATAGAACTTGCGAGATAATAATGAAAGAAAAAAACACCCTTGTCACACAAAGTTGTGTGCGTTTAGATGGTTGATTTCGAGACCTCAAGTTCTAAATCTGAGGTCTCGAAATCAAATTCATGGAAAATTACTTTCTCAAAAACTACGTCACTTCAGAGGGAGCCGTTTCTCACAATGTTTTATACCATTAACCTTTCCCCATTACTCGTCACCAAGAAAGGTTTTATGCTAATAATTATTTTGAGTAATTACCGATAGTGTCCACTGCCATTAAGGGAAGCTTTCTACCATCATATCTTTAAACCATGTAAGTTTAAAGTAAATCCGTGAACATTGTGTTTTGTCTATTAAGTACAAAAAGTACTCGGTTAAAGTAAAAATATATAAGTTTTTATGCACCAAAGATCAAAATTTACAACTTTGATGCAATAAGTTAGAAACACTTTAGTTATTTACTTATATATTTGTATGGTAACTTTAAGAAACACGTTGCCTTGGATCGGTCGAGTTGGTCTTTAAAGCGTTTGTAACTGTTTTGTTATAAAATGCATGGTTAGAAAGATGTTTTAAAAGTAGAATACAATGACCCACACAAATACGCCTCAAAATTGTGTGGTTTTCCTTTTACTTTGCAATCTAACGCGGTAGGACATTTATGGGAGTCACAAATTTGACTCCCATAAATGGCCGACCATGTTTGTCGACGAGGTAGAAGGAAAACCACACAATTTTGAGTGATACTTGTGTGGATCATTTAATTCCTCTTTTAAAATATGTTTCTAATCATACGCATTTTATAACAAACAGTTACAAACGATTTTCAAAGACCAACTCGACCGATCCAAGGCAACGTGTTCCTTTAAAACTTATTTCGGAAATCTATTTCGGAATAATAGCTTTTGACCTTTGTGTTGTCTTTGTGTGTTAGAACAATCTCGTACAGTGTAGCATAGTTCTTGTTTTGTTTGCACCGGCAGACGTGCCATCCTTGAGAGACATGATGCGCGTTATAATTTAAAACAAAAATGTTTAATTGTCCGGTTACAATACATGTAGCATGCATGTACAGTGTAGACCTACTACTAGACCTGGAAGAATAGTTACACTTGAGCGCTGTTGTAAGTGCGGTTACAGGGCCCACTTTCACAGAGCTGCTAAGCACGATCATTTGCTTAGCATGAAAATTCTTCCTTGAAAAAAACCCCAGGATAATAACCAAATTTATATTTGTTGCATATTGCTGTTACTGGTATTCAGCTGTTGTTTGCTCATCCTGAAAAATCACGTGGAAATTTGGTTGGTAATCCTGTTTTTATCAAGGAAGAAATTTCAACTCGGGCTCTGGTTACGACTGCCTTGCATCAATGAACTGATAATCAACATTTATTAATTATACCCAAACTTTGTCAATGAAATTCTCTTTAACTTTTATTCGTTGTTGACAGGTCGTGTCTCCGTACATTGAAGCAAGACGAGGAGGCTCTTCTTAGTCTTCAAGGTCAAAGGTCAATTGGAGGTCAACCCAGTGACCTGTTGTTTTTACCATGGGGATAGACTTTGATGATGCCTTGGAGAGGGTCGGTGGTTTGGGTTACATCCAGAGGTTACACATGCTCCTCCTGTTTGCTCTTGGAATATTTCAAGGACCTTTCATCATGACGTTGGTCTTTGTTGGGAAAGAACCAAACTATCGTTGTCAAGGTCACGCTCATGAAGTCAATGCGTGTGACCTTGAACCACCCTGCCAGAATTTTGTTTACGGTACAGAGTTTACATCCATTGTCTCAGAGGTGAGTTTTGTTGCTAACATTAAGGCGGTGTGGGTTACTAGTGTGTAAAGCACTCGCCTCGCACCACTGGGGCCCCTGGTTTGATTCGGCCAGCAGGGCCAAATGTGAGGCGAGTTGTGCCCTGGTTTACTCCCGTGCCACGTGACAAGTTTTTTTTAGGGCCCTCCCTTTTCCTCCCTCGTGGAAAAATCAAACACATTTGTGGCTCGTCTGCAGCACCTACAAACCGGGCAGCCCGCATTGTATTCCAGGTTCCACGTCATCATTTTGTCCAAGATTCAAGTTTTAAACACTACTCAACATTTACAAAGCTCTAAATGATCAGTCGCTGGTCTATCTGACAGATTGCATTGCCACCCATATACCATCAAGTGAAGGCCTAAGATCGAACTGGGATATTACTCGTCTTACCATCCCAAAGATCAGTATGTCCGCGCCAAGTCTCTGGAACCAGTTTACCCCAGACCATAAGATTCTCTCACCAACAGTGGATGCTTACAAACGCAATCTTAAAACCTATTTATTCTAGTTTGTTATAATTGCTATTGTTGGTTTTTGTTTGTTTGTAAAGCGCAATGATCATTTTTTAACTGCGCAAAAGAGCTGTTTATATTATTATTATTTGATCAACTGTTCATATCTGTATGGGATAGCCACACCAGGCGTTTGTACAGTAGCTAACACATGCAGATGCATGTATGCAGATACACTGGGTCAATATGAGTCGATGTGGCTGGCACCTTTACAATGGGAGACTTTTTGAAAGCTCTGCCACTAGAGGGCAGCAGACCTACCAGGTAAGGGTGCACAACTCCTATAGCAAACAATGGTAAATGCTAACAATTCAAAAATACTCCAAAAATATTTAGAAGTCTCTCAGCCTCTTGAAAATTAAATCAGATACACTGTCATACAACTAAACTTCAGATTTCTTTTCAATTTTTGGTAGATCAGCATTTTGGAATTTTTGCTAATTACCCTAGAAGAAACACTCCCAAAAACTCATGCACACCGCTTGTTATCCTTGGGGAACTCGTCCTGTTCCAGAACAGTTTGGCTTATGCTGGCATTGTGTTATGAAAAACAAAATACAGTTTGGCTAAATCTAAATACAAAATAAAAAACACGCAAAACACAAGGTATTGCATCTCCTATTCCTAAGTTGTTGACATTACCTGGTGAAGAGCGCCCTCTCTTGGTGATTGGCAGATAGTCTAAAGTTTCCCATTCTATCGCACTGTAGCTGCAAAAAACGAACCTCTTAATCCACCATGTATGATTGTTTTTCAATTTCTTTTCACCAGTGGGATCTCGTCTGTGAGAAAAAACGAGATGTGGGCTATGCACAGTCCCTGGTGATGTTAGGCTTCCTTGCAGGGGTTGTAGTTCTAGGTCGCACGGCTGACAAGTGTGGCCGCCTTAAGACGTATGCATGGAGTATGTTTTGTGTCGTTGTAGCTCAAGCTTTATCTGCTTTTACTCAAAACTTGTACCAATACTCGGCAACAAGGTAAGATGATGTCTTAAGTTTAACAATTTTACCTAATTTCTGAAATTCTCCCAAACCCGGCGATAGTTTGTTTTTAGAGGAACATTAGAGAATTGGTTTTGCTAGCAAAAAAGTTGCTGGCAGTGTAAGCACTTTATGTAATCCACCATATACATAAACTGACAAACCTGTGTAAGTTAGAGATCGTCGGCCATCTGGGTCACGAGAGAAAAGTGAAAAATGGGTTATAAATTTTGCATTGCATCGATGCCAAAACAAAAATGAAGAAAACGCTCACTGAGCGTTAAATTCCAAACGCGAAATTAGATTATTTATTTCTCATCAAATATGAAATTTCAGACAGAAATATTTCAAGGGATGTTTTCTACTATCATCTCCATTAGACTGTTTAAGTTTTATGTTAATCTGTGATCTTCACGATTTTTGTTTCTTAACAATTCTGTAGCGTCCCTTTAAGAATGTCACTGTCACAATGACATGACTAAATCAAGTGAAGACAGTTATTTCAGATGAATTCCACCCTGCAAATGCTTTTTATGAATGGATGGAAACAAATAAGCGGTAAATAGAACAATCTCTCTGAATCCTCGTTTGTACAATAAAAGAATGAAGGTCTGGAATTAGGCATAACACAATAAACAGAAAAGAGGGAGATTTAGAGCATGATTTCCAGTACCTTTTATCCCTCTATCTTTGGTGGAAAATGAAGGGTAGTATGGTGAATGTGCATGCTACACAATGGAATGTCCAAGCGTGTTAAATTTTTCACCCACTTTTGTCCTCACAGCCCCCCCCCCCCCCCACTCCCTACTCTGGAAAACAAAATGGATAAAAACAATTCTGGATACAAAACCAGGTTTTTACGACTTCTGTTTGTGTGTTCGTAAAAAATGCCGGTGCACATGTTTTCTGGGATTAACTAATAATTTGGTCCTTTATCCGGTGTGTTTCGGACCTAGAAATTTGAAAATTTTGTTTCAGTACTTTCCTTTGTGTTACTCGTTAGGTTTGTACTTGGGTTCTTTTGTGGCGGCGGTGGACTGGCAGGGCATGTATGGATGTTGGAGGCGCTACTTCCAAAGATGCGCGCCCTAATTGGGGCGATCTTCCACTGCTCATTTGCATTTGGCATTGCGGTAAGATCTGTGAATTCTCTTTACTGTCACCCTAGTGCAGAAATTTGATCTGAAAGTTGACTTGATGAATAGTTTTTTGCAAATCAGCACTGGACATTCTCACCTGCAATGCTTTAACCCTTTGATGCACAGATTAATGTAACTCCCCCCCCCCCCCCCACCCCCCCCCCCCCCCCCAGAAAAAACCAAACAAAACCATGTTTTTCTCAGAGAACATAAAATCAAACGAAAGCTCAATAATCGCTAAACAACCAACAGAGGTGTTGTAGTTTTTAAGTTATGACCGTTTATCAAAGTCCAATTTGCATGTTTTTGGTGGTGGCTAGCGACCGCCTTGTGCACCGAAGGGTTAAGAGGAAACATATACTGATAAATTCCAAATAGACTGTGTAACTTCCCATCTCACATATATATTTAAATTTTCTGGACCAAGTTGTTTCCAACCATTATTGAGTTGTATTAACAATTCTGTTTCTTCAAATACTTCAGTTAATTGTCATAGTTGATGGCCTTGCAAATTATATTATTGTTACAACACGGCCTCCATTTTTTGGTAACATTTAAAGACACTGAACACCATTGTTAACTGTCTATAACCAGTCTTCTCACTTGGTGTATCTCAACATGTGCATAAATAACAAACCTGTACAAATTTGAGCTCAATTGGTCCTCGAAGTTGCGAGAGAATAATGGAAGAAAAAACGCCCTCGTTGCACAAGTTGTGTGCTTTCAGATGCTTGATTGCCGGACCTCAACATCAAATTCTGAGGTCTCGAAATCAAATTCAAATATTTTAGTGAGAAACTACTTCTTTCCCAAAAAACATGTTACTTCAAGAGGAGCTGTATCTCACAATGTTTTATACTATCAACAGCTCTCCATTACTCGTTACCAAGTAAGGTTTAATGCTAGTAATTATTTTGAGGAATTTCCATTAATGTCTGGCAGTGCCTTCAAGAATGTTTCCCTACGGGCGTTCATTTTATCATTAAACCTATGTAATGATCGCACAGATTAAGGTGTGATTGGCAAACCCGGGCTTCTAAAAAGTAAGCAGCCGCGTCCGAAGGTAAAACTTGGTTACAAATTATTTGTGTTTTATAGAAATTGAAATAGTACTGATAACAAATTGCTTTGGGGATTTGTATTTTCAAGAACATTGTAATAATATTAAGAGAAGATTTGATTTCGTAGAAAAAAAATGATCTTCGTTGGAGATATCTCATTTTTTTAAATGTGCTCAAGACTTGCACAGTTATTTAGGAATAAGTCTACACAGATTTAAAAAAATGTATGCATTCCCTTTTTGATTTTCTTAAGTCTGTCTGTATAAGTTTTAATTTCTGTTTTGGGATTTATGTTGACAGATTTATGCATTGATGGCTTACTTTATTCGGGATTGGAGACATTTAACCATAGTTACCTGCATTCCCATGGTGATTTTAGTTTTAGTTCCGTTGTAAGTAACATTTGTTTACATTTGGCAGTACCTCGCCCCCCATGAATGTTCCATTAAGCTCCGCCTCGCCATGAATTAGCCAGACACAACTTTGAATGTGTGCCTTAAAGGCACTGGACACTATTGGTATTTGTCAAAGACCAGTCTTCTCTCTTGGTGTATCTCAATGCATAAAATAACAAACCTGTGAAAATTTGAACTCAATTGGTCATCAAAGTTGCGTGAAAATATTGTAAGCAAAAACACCCTTGTTGCACAGGTTGTGTGCTTTCAGATGCTTGAATTTGAGACCTCAGCTGAGGTCAAATTCAATTAAAATATTTTAGTGAGAAATTACTTCTTCCTCAAAAACTTCTTTACTTCAGAGGGAGCCATTTTTCACAATGTTTTATACTATCAACAGCTCTCCATTGCTCGTTACCAAGTAAGTCTTGTACCAATAGTGTCCAGTGCCTTTTATGCATAAAATAACAAACCTTTGAAAATTTGAACTCAATTGGTTGTCGAAGTTGCGAGAGAATAATGGAGGAAAAACACCCTTGTCGCACAAGTTGTGTGCTTTCAGAGGCATGAATTCGGGACCTCATCTGAGGTCTTGAATTCAAATCAAATATTTTAGTGAGAAATTACTTCTTCCTCAAAAACTTCTTTACTTCAGAGGGAGCCGTTTTTCACAATGTTTTATACTATCAACAGCTCTCCATTGCTCGTTACCAAGTAAGTCTTGTACCAATAGTGTCCAGTGCCTTTTATGCATAAAGTAACAAACCTTTGAAAATTTGAACTCAATTGGTTGTCGAAGTTGCGAGAGAATAATGGAGGAAAAACACCCTTGTCGCACAAGTTGTGTGCTTTCAGAGGCATGAATTCGGGACCTCATCTGAGGTCTTGAATTCAAATCAAATATTTTAGTGAGAAATTACTTCTTTCTCAAAATTATGTTACTTCAGAGGGAGCCGTTTCTCACAATGTTTTAAACTATCAACAGCTCTCCATTGCTTGTTACCAAGTTAAGAGTTTTTATGCTAACAATTATTATGAGTAATTACCAATAGTGTCCAGTGCCTTTAATGATAAAATGTTTCCTGAATGTTTTGTTTTCCAGGGTAGTACCAGAATCGGCTCTTTGGCTGGCCTCTAAAGGCCAGAGTGATAAAGCAGAAGATATCCTGTATAAGATGGGTAGGACAAACGGTCTGAAAGTCACCCGCTCCATGCTCTCTCTGAACAGCCGGATCAATGAGACCAAAGTGAAGGCGTCTCATGGTACCTTGGACCTGTTCCGCACACCGATAATGAGGATGAGGATGATGATCCTCATGATCACATGGTAAGAATGCATCACTTTGATTGGTTGTTGGGGTAGCCTGACTTGTTTTTCTTACATTTTCTTCCAATGTGGCTTGGCGTGGCCTAGCGATTAAGAGCATCGGACTCCCATCGATCCACCAAAGCTAAAGTAGCAGTCCCGACTGATTTTCTACTTTAGGTCCTGGTAGTAATTAAAAAGCAGTTCTTTTCAGAACTGATAAGTCTTCCAAATTCCGTATTTTTGAGGTCATTAATTTTTTGAGTATTTATCAATCTTTGACCCTTCTTTTACAACTAAAACTTTGCTTGCCCTTATCTTAAAGTGTCTCCTTTTTGATGGTGTTTAGTCATGGTAGGGGCCAAGCAGATAAGAGCATCGGACTCAATCTCTGGTGTTTTCTGATCAGCAGAGTGTGGGTTCGAATCACAGTTGTGACAGTGTCTTTGAATGGCAGTATTGCGCCACAGCACCTTGTAAATCATTACTTAGTGCATTGTAATAGGAGTAGGTCTCATTATTCAAACATAGTCCCACATATCTTGCAGGAAAATACTGAATGTGCGATTAAAAACAACCATATAAAGCGCCTATTTAAAATTGTGTGTATTTTTTTCAAATCAGGTTTACTTGCTGTCTGACATACTATGGTCTTACCTTTGGTGCTAGTGGCTTGGGTGGGAACATGTACATTAACCTGGCCCTCTCAGGACTCGTTGAAGTACCAGCTAGCCTCCTTAGTGTCTGCTCATTAAATAGGTAAGTCACAACGGTTACCAGTGTGTAGAGTATGGGATCATAGAGTTATATATAAGAACTAGAGGGCGCACTGGTGATGCTTCTCGCACAAACACGACAGGACCGCAAGGAGACACGCGCAGTACGTATGTACCTGCGTTGAATATGAAGTACACGTTGGAGTTTGTGTTTATTGAATGCTGACGCGATGCTGTTTTGTCAACTTACAAAATGGCCACACAACACACGCTGTGCGATGCCTGTTTTGTCAACTTAGAAAATGGCCGCCTGCGCGCATGCCGGGTCGCGTATATAGGCCAGTGCGTCCTCTAGTTCTTATATATAACTCTATGATAGGGATGCAGTGTTAGATCCTGGGAGAAGTCTTGATTCCAGGAGCAGGTTTTGATCTGTTTTGTTGGTAGACTTAGTCTGGCTACCTTTCTTGAAGGCTATCGGAATAGATCTTTAAATATGATATTCCTCCTACTTAATAAAAGACAATGGACACTTTTGGTAATTGTCAAAGACCAGTCTTCTCACTTGGTGTATTTCAACATATATGCATAAAATAACAAACCTGTGTAAATTTGACCTAAATTGGTTGTCGAAGTTGGGAGATAACTATGAAAGAAAAAACACTTTTCTCACTCGAAGTTGTGCTTTCAGATGCTTGATTTCGAAACCTCAACATTTAATTCTGAGGTCTTGAAATCAAATTCGTGGAAAATTACTTCTTTCTCTAAAACTACCACTTCAGAGGGAGCCGTTTCTCACAATGTTTTACACAATCAACCTCTCCCCATTACTCGTTACCAAGTAAGGTTTGATGATAATATAAACACGTTGCTGATATAAAACGTTTGAATCCGGTTCTCTTAACCGCTAGGCCATGACAATGTTACAAATGTTTTTTTAATTTTTGGGGTTGAACAAAGAATTGACTAGAGTGGGATTCAAACCAACGACCTCCGGATTAACGTGCCGGCGCTCTACCAACTGAGCTATCTAGCCCTACATTGGCGGTGTCCCTATTTTGTCAATATCTTTGTTTGGGGGTGCCAGTCAGAAGCCATACAACCGTTAACTGCCGTGTAGCCAGGGATCACACCCAAATTACGATACAACCTGGGAAGCGGCAGCTAGGGGATCACCTTAAGGGGATGCGACTTTTTGTTTCAGATATCAATATAAACCACAAGGGAAACTGACTGGGTAAATTTGTAAATGATTTTTGGGGTTGAACAAAGAATTGACTAGAGTGGGATTCGAACCAACGACCTCCAGATTAACGTGCCGGCGCTCTACCAACTGAGCTATCTAGCCCTATATTGGCGGTGTCCCTATTTTGTCAATATCTTTGTTCGGGGGTGCCAGTCAGAAGCCATACAACCGTTAACTGCCGTGTAGCCAGGGATCACACCCAAATTACGATACCACCTGGGAAGCGGCAGCTAGGGGATCACCTTAAGGGGATGCGACTTTTTGTTTCAGATATCAATATAAACCACAATATGAACATTTTAATGAACATACTGGACTTGTTCTCTTTTCAGATTGGGGCGTCGACCAACCATGGCAGGTTCCCTTTTCATCGCCAGTGTATCCTGCTTGGGTGTTGTGGCTTTTCCAAAATCACCAGGTAGGTGTGGATTTTTTGGGTTGGTTAATTGTGACACCGTGTTTACGACTAGGAGGGGTACTGAATGTTTGTGATCAATTTTATTGTAGAGATTTTCTGAACTTGTTCAGTTTCACAAAGACATTCACAAGTTGGCTTAAAGGCACTGGACACAGTTAGTCAAAGACCAGTTTTCTCACTTGGTGTATCCCAACATAAAGCATTAAATATCGATCCTGTGAAAATTTGGGCTCAATTGGTCACTGAAGTTGCAAGAGGATAAGAATAAACACCCTTGTTGCACAAGTCTGTGTGCTTTCAGATGCTTAAAAAAGGCTTCAGGCCTGAAGTATTTTAATATTTGAGTGAGGTATTACCTCTTTGGTACAAAACTACAGCGCTTCAGAGGGAGCCACTTCTCACAATGTTTTATGCTATCAACAGCTTTCCATTGCTCATTACCAAGTATTTTTTTTTATGCCAACAATTATTTTGAGTAATTACCAATAGTGTCTAGTGCCTTTAAAGGGTCTATGTACTTTTTGTAAGACAAAAAACACAATGTCCACAGATTTACACTAAACTTACAGCATTTAATGAATGCTGGTAGAAAGCTTCCCTGAAAATATTACTTACTGAAGTGCTGTAGTTTTTGAGATATGAGTAAAACAATGTCATGACAATAATTTTCGTCTCAGTGATCACGAGACAAAACTTATTTTAGCATGTAAAAACGTATTTTCATGACGCTGTTTTGCTCATTTCTCAGCAACTAATATTTTAAGGTACGCTTTCTACTATCATTATCTTCAAACGGAGTAAGTTTAATGTAAACCTGTGGACATTGTGTTTTGTATTACAAAAAGTACCCAAATCCTTTAAAGACTGTATTTTGGGTGAACATACATGTAGTTTGATTTTTGCTTACTGACCATAATTGATTCTCCTCACCCAGTAATATAATATTGAGAGGGCAATTGATGCCATTTTCATTTTGCAAAGTCTTAAAACTATGGGAAACATTTGAAGGGGCACCACGGCCAAGACCATGGGCAACAGAGACCATGGCCTCCCTGGCCTCCATGTAAGTCAAGGCCCATTTTATACTCCCAGATAAAGAGAAGCAATTATGGACAACATTTAATTTGCATATGCTGAAACCAACATCTTGACGACTTATTTTCCCTGTCTCGTTTCTAGTCCTCTCATGGTATTCACTAAATTTGTCTCTGATTTGATTTATGATTTATTGAAATTTGTTTGAAGGGATAAGTTGCCTCCACGAAAAGGCAGACCTTGTTAGTTCGCAAAGTAAAAAGATAACCACACAAAAATATTGAGGCATATTTGTGATGATCATTATGTTCTACTTTTTAACATCCCTCTAATCATTTGCATTTCATAACAACTGATTTCAGATGCTTTTCATCGACCAACTCATCCAATCCAAGGTAATGTGTCCCTTTAAGGTGCCTTATGTTTTTGTAATTTATCTTCTATTTTGCAGATGGTGCAATGTCATCAGCACAGACGTGCCTGGCTCTTATCGGCAAAATGGGTATCTCTGTGTCTTTTAACACCTTGTATCTCTTCTCTAGTGAGCTTTTACCTACAGTACTAAGGTAAGAATCTTAAACATCAAGATATAAATCACAAGGGAAACTGACTGGGTTTGTTTAATCGTCAATTTTAGTTTTGAACAAGGAGAAGTTGACTAGAGGGGGACTTGAGCCTGGGACTTCCGGATTAAAGGGACACGTTGCCTTGGATCGGTCGAGTTGGTCCATGAAAAGCATTTGAAACCATTTGCTATGAAGTCAATATGGTTAGAAAGATGTTTCTAAAGGTAGAATATAATGATTCAAACAAACATGCCTCAAAATTGCGTGGTTTTCCTTTTATTTTACGAATTTAACACGGTATTAGTTCACGATGTTTAAGGAAAACCATGCAATTTTGAGGCAGTTGTGTGGATCATTATATTCTACTTTTACATCATCTTTCTAACCATATTGATTTAATAGCAAACCGTTTCAAACGCTTCTCATGGACCAACTTGACTGATCCAAGGCAATGTGTTACTTTAACATGCCAACGCTTTGCGTTTGTTGGCGTTCATTGTTTTTTTGGGTGGGGGGGCTTTCAGTCAGAAGTTTTCAACCTGTAACTGAACATCGGATTCGAACTGCCTCTAGCTACTGGGCAACTTCGGTAGTCTAGTTGGTAAGACACTGCTCTAGAATTGCAAGGGTCGTGGGTTCGAATCCCACCCGAGTAACATGCCTGTGATATTTTTTCACAGGACTCGGGGAAAGTACTGAGTATACAGTGCTAAACACACATCGGTGTATGGGTAAAAAAAATAAAATTAATATTCTGTAACTGTCTGTCTGTCGCACATAGCCAGGGATTACACCCAAGTTTACATTACAACCTGGGAAAGAGGCAGCAGGGGAGGATCACTTGAAAGGGGATGCAATGTTTTTCATTTAAAATATCAACAAATAAACTACAATGTGTGTTGTGTAATGCATGTAAAAAAGAACCCAGTCTGCCAGTGCACTTATCGAAAAGAGAAGGGGTTCGCCCTGTGTTCCTGGCCATGGCTGCTGAATGCACCCTGTAAACCTTTGTAAAGTGCTACATAGTTAGGTCTCATAATGCATTACTTTAATAACCTATATTTCTACGAAAAAATGTGTATACTAAGCGCCTTGAGTACCTTTTTGGTGTACATGCACTATTGACCCATTTCACCTGACGTCATGATCAGAAAAATCTTGAATGCGCCATACTGGTGGGCAATTTCACTGTGCGTTTTCATATATATCTCTATGCATAGAGTATGCTTTGCGTTATGCAGTGAAGTGCGCATTTTAGACGACGGGGCGTTAATACACGTAAACCTAACTTGCCCACCAACATGGTGAGCGTGGCACCAGTCGCCGCGTGTGACGCGCGTGCAAGGGGTCAATAAAAGACTTTGATACTGTATTGTATACTTGAACTAGACAGAACTAACTGTGTTATGTGTGTACTGTACTGTACATGCATTCACCACAATACATGTATGTCAAATTGCAGATAAGCATAGTTTATCCATCATTCATAAATAAATGCCCCAGGCAGTTTTCGCTATTCCTAATGGTGGTAGATTGTCCAGAATTGTGAAGCTGTATTGCCTTTTGACAAAAGGGCATTTATGAATGGGAATAAAAGAGTAGTGATTCGTTCTTAAAGAGCCGTTTAAGAACTCTCCGCTACCCTTTTATTCCCTTATTCAATGGATTCAATGTATGATGGTATATGGTCGGACAGTAGGAGGGTTAGAAATCAAAGAATAAATCTTGATAATTGTATTCTTTTAAGGAATACGGGAATGGGTGTATGCTCCATGTCTGCTCGTGTTGGTGGGATCATAGCTCCGATGCTTCCACCATTTGTAAGTAAATTTTAAAAACTCTTATATTATTTGTACAGTTTTGCAGTAAACACAATGTGAGATTATATGTACTTTCACCAAGTAGAATTCACTCACGAAAGAACTTAACCCACTGTAGATCGTATTGAATATTGACGTACCATTAAACCTGTCCCAAAACATGGCGTCTGTGAGCGGGTGTGTGTGCGTGTGCCGTAGAAACCAGGAATGCTGCAAGCTGCGTGCTTCATTGATGTACGCGTTTAGACGCACATACGGCTTGCCCTAAGTACATTATGGCCACTTTCATAGCAACGAAAAGGGGTTATTTGATAGGGTCTATTAGCTCCTGCTATGGCATAAAGTTTGGTGAAGAGTTTTTCTAAAGACCATCATGTTGTCATCAAGAGGGGCACTTGTGAGTTTGTAGAAAAAAGGTTGGGTTGGCGTAGTGGGGCTGTTAGGTTGGTGTAGTGGGGCAGTCGGGTTGGCGTAGTGGGGCAGTCAGGTTTGTGTAGTGGGGCAGTCGGGTTGGCATAGTGGGGCAGTCGGGTTGGTGTATTGGGGCAGTCAGGTTGGTGTATTGGGGGAGTCGGGTTGGTGTAGTGGGGCATTCAGGTTGGTGTAGTGGGGCAGTCGGGTTGGCATAGTGGGGCAGTCGGGTTGGTGTATTGGGGCAGTCAGGTTGGTGTATTGGGGGAGTCGGGTTGGTGTAGTGGGGCATTCAGGTTGGCGTAGTGGGGCTGTCGGGTTGGTGTAGTGGGGCAGTCGGGTTGGCGTAGTGGGGCAGTCGGGTTGGTGTAGTGGGGCAGTCAGGTTGGCGTAGTGGGGCAGTCGGGTTGGTGTAGTGGGGCATTCAGGTTGGCGTAGTGGGGCAGTCGGGTTGGGGTAGTGGGGCAGTCAGGTTGGTGTAGTGGGGCAGTCAGGTTGGCGTAGTGGGGCAGTCGGGTTGGCGTAGTGGGGCAGTCAGGTTGGCGTAGTGGGGCTGTCGGGTTGGTGTAGTGGGGCAGTCGGGTTGGCGTAGTGGGGCAGTCAGGTTGGCGTAGTGGGGCAGTCAGGTTGGCGTAGTGGGGCAGTCGGGTTGGCGTAGTGGGGCAGTCGGGTTGGCGTAGTGGGGCAGTCGGGTTGGCGTAGTGGGGCAGTCGGGTTGGCGTAGTGGGGCAGTCAGGTTGGTGTAGTGGGGCAGTCAGGTTGGCGTAGTGGGGCAGTCAGGTTGGCGTAGTGGGGCAGTCGGGTTGGCGTAGTTGGGCAGTGGGGTTGGCGTAGTTGGGCAGTGGGGTTGGCGTAGTGGGGCACTCAGGACGGTGTATAATGGGGCAGCTGGGTTGCCGTAGTGGTTTCTTTCCTTGCCTTCCACTTCTAGGACCTCTAGGACCTAAATAAATGAACCCCATGGTCAACACACTCTTGTATTCTTGACAGGGTGACAGGGTTGCCTACCTAACGTTTGGGATCGTTGCATTGCTGAGTTCAATTCTAGATCTGTCCCTCCCAGAGAGCCTTAACAAGCCGCTTCCTGAGACAGTGGCGGACGTGGAGATTCCAACACATTGGGCGTCTTCCGATAAAGAAGAAAAACTCCTGAGCGAGTCCTAGCACTCTGTTCATGGTTTGAAAGAAAAACTCCTAAGTGAGACCTAGCACTCTGTTCATGGTTGGAAAGAAAAACTTCTAAGAGAGACCTAGCACTCTCTTCATGTCTTCATGGTTGGAAAAAAAAACTCCTAAGCGACACCTAGCACTCTCTTCATGGTTGGAAAGGAGACTCCTAAGCGAGACCTAGCACTCTCTTCATGGTTGGAAATGAGACTCCTAAGCGAGACCTAGCACTCTCTTCATGGTTGGAAAAAAACCATGCTCTCGTTGTTTCAGAGACATTGGTGGATGTGAAGATTGCAACACATGATGCGTCTTCTGAGAAGTCAAAAAAACTTCTAAGTGAGACCTAGCACTCTCTTCGATTATGGTTGGAAAGAAAAACTTCTAAGTGAGACTTAGCACTCTCTTCATGGTTGGAAACAAACAAAGCTCTCGTTGTTTTCATCTAAACTGCCCTCTGTTGAAATCTTTAATTGATTGATCTTAACTGCGAATCACTCTAAACTGCTAAGCAAAGTGTGATGTCCAATACTGTATGAGCAACTCATCTTAATAAATCCAGGTGCTTTGTGAAATCGGCACCATGATTTGTAGTCACGAAAAGTTACATCTCAAAGCTGACTGATTGTGAGAAACGGCTCCCTCTGAAGTAATGTAGTTTTCGAGAAAGAAGTAATTTTCCACGAATTTGATTTTGAGACCTCAGAATTAGGTTTTGAGGTCTCGAAATCAAGCATCTGAAAGCACACAACTTCGTGTGACAAGGGTGTTTTTTCTTTCATTGTTATCTTGCGCTTTGAGACGCCCTTCGGGTGTGAAGAGCGCTACATAAAAACTGGTCTTACAATTCTAGCCTCCTTATTGAGCCCATATCCAATCATTCAAGGGGAGACCATTTTCTTTGTTCACATGCTGCCCCACGTACATGGAGCAAATTGCCATCAAAAGTAAAAACATTTTTTTTAACCCAGTTTAAAAAAATAAAAGTGAATTACATCATGGAGGTCATGTTTTTCTACTACGTTTTTGCTATTTTTTCTTTACTTTTGTATTCCGTATTTTCTAAGCTTAATTTTTAATTTTGATTATTGTTCATAGTGCATGTTCTTATTTGTATTTCGAGTTTATGCAGATCCTTCAAAAGTATTGACAAGTCTTAAATGAACTATCCAAATTTGCTGCCTACTTAAGCATTAAAAGTATTAAATCTAAATATATGAGGACTTAAACAATTTGATGAAACGTGTGTAGAATATTCCTTTTAACTCAGATCCAGAATACGCTGCATAGAAAAAAAGTAGCAGAAAGTGTGAGCTGGTTAAATGCACTGGACACCCTTGGTTAGACCAATATTCGCACTTTGTGTATCTAAACATAATTTTATGCACAAAATAACAAACCTGGGAAAATTTGAACCCAGTTGGTCATCGAAGTTGCGAGAGAAATATGGGAGAAAAAAAAACCCTTGTGGCACAAGTTGTGTGCTTTCAGATGCCTTAATTTGAGACCTCAGCTGAGGTCTCGGATTCAATTCAAATAATATTTGAGTGAGAAATTACTTCTTTCTCAAAACCTACGTTACTTTAGAGAGAGCCGTTTCTCACAATGTTTTATACTATCAACAGCTCTCCATTGCTTGTTACCCAACAAGTTTTTATGCTAACAATTATTTTTTAGTTATTACCAATAGTGTCCAGTGCCTTTAAGCTGTATCATTAACTCTTTGACTTAATTTTACTCTGGAAGCCTGAAAGGTTCCAAATCATAATACAGCGTACAGGCACTTTAAAGATTATTTCATTGACTTGAAGTGGTTGAGAACTTGTTTTTTCACAATGCTATATGTTCAGACTGTGTACTTATATTTGTAACTTTTAAATTTAAGGTTTTTCAGTCATGTTTCTATTTTTAATATGGACCAGAAATTTCAGACTATTTCCTTGAATTAAATCCTTTTTTTATTTTATTCCTGCTTGGTGAATGTGTTGGATTTTATTTCATCATATATGAAGAAATTGTGCTTTGTTTATTTACTTCTCTATCGCTGAAAATACTTTTTCCAACTGTTTCTTAAAACCTATAGGTCACACCAAGTGAAAAGACGGGTCTTTGACAATTTACCAAAGAGTGACAATTACCAAAGAGTGCCTTTTAGTTTTACGCCAAAAAAACCCCAAAAACAACTCTAGTTGATCGTCCTCTCCCTCATCCTTTTTGGAGGCCGAATCATTTTCATTATTTTGTTTTGCTTTACATTTTTGTTTTCAAAAAGACTAATTTTCTGTGTATTTCTCGGTAAACTCATAATCTTTTAATAACTCGTAACCACATAAAAAGTAGGTGGTGGCCAGTTTGAATTAAAATACTTGGTGGCCACCTTTGAAAGAGATTAAATAAATAATGTGAAATGAAAAGGCCCTCATCCTCCTCTTTTTGGAAAACCTGGAAGAAAAACTTGTACAGTATTTTCTTTTACTTAATTGGCTGTAAAATGTAACGACACTCACCATAGAGCCAACTCTACGAACTGACAGGCTGAGCTTATCTAGCCCCAATGTTGGTTGATAACATAGGAAGACTGCCATCATTACACCTTGATAGCTCAGTTTGTAGAGTGCAGGCACGCTAATCTGGACCCAATTAGATGTAAGCAATTTTTTTGCCTATCGTAGCAAAAATGGGTGCGTTCGTTTAGCTTTCCTGGGTCGACCCCGGTGTGTGGCGTTTTTTTTGTACCAGGACGAACGTGTGCAGATAATTACCCACGTTCGTCCTGGAAAAAAAACCGCCACACACCGGGGTTGACCCAGGGAAGCTAAACAAACGCACACACTAGTTCCTTAAACCTATTTAATGAGCGGTTGCTAGCTTGCACAAAAACAAACTGCGCGCGCAACATTTAAGATCGTTTGCTTAAGCACAAAAGAGGAAGGTGGCAGGCGAAATAAATGCAGAGTGGCGATACAAAAAAATCATCACCTTCTCTGTCTGATATGTATTATTTGTAAGGGGTTAAAGTGCCCCTCGAAAGATTTACACACTAACTTGAGAGTAAACAAATAATACATTGTACACAATTTCTGGAGCATTTCAGACACTCGTTTACTGCACTGCACCTACTCACTGCACACACACACGTGAAATACACACAGCTGCGCCGCCACATTAATGTATTGCAATGATGTTGCACTATGCGCTGTGCTTAAACAGGGTGCTTAAGCAGAAAATTTGGGCCTTTTTTAAGGTCCCTTTTTGCTTGCTTATCGCTCTAAGCAAAAAAACCTTGCTTATAAGCAAGGCTATGAGATGGAAAAATTTGCTAGGTGCGCCTGTTAAGCCCAAAATCGACCGTTAAGCAGCTCTATGAAATTAGGCCCTGGAGGTTGGGCCAATTAACTCTGGTCATACATGTACCATGGAGCTTTCAAAATGATGGTCATATACCATTCAGTTTTCCCTGTGCCTTATCAATGATGTCACTTTTGCTTAAAATACCTGTTAATGAAATTTGAAATTTTTGTCTGAGATCGGGGTACTTGGCTTTTATTTTTAACATCAGTGCAGAATGCTATTGATAAAATCTATCTGTACAAATAATCTGGGTATTAGTCTGTACCTCCTATCCCATTATCCCATTATCATTGTTGTGTATGATCAGTTTGTGTATGTGCAGTGAACAATGTTCATTGTTGTGTCAGTTTGTGTACCATGCAGTGATTTATTATGTTGTGCAGCTACAGTGCAGTGCAGGAATAGTATTCAAATAGTGTGTAATAGCATCGGGATAGCAATCATGGTAGGATATTCATAAAAATAGTTGTTGGAGAGCGTTTCAAGATGGTTCTGTGGAAACGCTGATATCTTCCTGTGATAACAGCTGTAAGTATAACAAGACTGGTAGTATGTGCTTTACACTCTATTTAAAGGATTAATCAAACAACGGTGGCCTGTCCCATAGGGCAAGTTCCTTGCTCTATGGTTTTAAATTCAATTCATAAACACCTCAGACAGTTTCGCTATTCCTATTGGTGTCAATAGGAATTGTGAAACAGTCTGAGGTATTCAATGAATACCAGTTGATTGTCCGGCTTTTTTCAAAAAGAGGAGGATGATCGGGGCCTTTTTATTTTTTATTTTGTTGTTTCTTTTAAAGGTGGTTGCCAAGCATTTTTGTTTTTAGTTACAAACTCTTAAATGATTATTAACTTTGATGAGAAATACACAGAAAATGTGTCTTTTTGAAAAAAAAAAGAAAAAAAAAAAAGATGCTGCCTCAAAAAAAAAAGATGAGGCAGGGGAAGATCAACTGGTATTTTCTTTCTTTGGCCTCATAATGCTTAAAGGGAGGGTATACATTTGATAATTACTCCAATAATTAAAGACCATAAAATCTTACTTAGTAAGAAGTACTGCAGTGGTAATGTATAATAATTTGAGAAATTATTCCCTTCAAAGGAATGTGGCTTTAGGGAGAGAGATTTTATAAACATTTCAATCTGAGAAATGTTTCTGTGCATAAAACGTTTCCCAGATTTCCAATTCCAATTACAGAGAATTCTTCCTGCGTGGACAGTCTCTCCAGATGTTTGGCGATATCTCAAAAAGCTGCCACATCTTGAAATGAAATTTTCTTATGTTAGTTTTATTGCATATATTAAAGACACTGGAAACTATCGGTCATTGTGTCAAAGACCAGTTTCTAACTTGGTGTATCTAAACATATGTATAAAATAAGAAACCTGTGAAAATTAGAGCTCAATTGGTCGTCGAAGTTGCGAGATAATATTGAAAGAAAAAAACACCATTGTCACTGAAGTTGTGTGCTTTCAAGACGAGACCTCAAAAACAAATTTTGTGGAAAATTACTTCTTTCTCTAAAACTACGTCACTTCAGAGGGAGCCGTTTCTCACAATGTTTTATACCGGCAATTCCTCTCCCAATTACTAGTTACCAAGTAAGGTTTTATGCTAATAAATATATTTTGAGTAATTACCAATAGTGTCCACTGCCTTTATCAGTTTTATAATGGATCAAAACAATCTAACTGTCCCAAAACCCAGAGGTATACTTTGCCTTTAATTTGGCCATTATGATAGTTGTTAGTATCTGGTTCCTAAGCCAGCATTGTTTAGCCATCTGGATGACATCAACATAAAAACATATGCATATAGTGTATCTATTTGTGTGTTTATGCAGTGATGTGTAGGTTACAGTTTTATTGTCTGCCAGCTAAAAGGGTGTCAAGAAAGCTTGGCAAATTGTTCTGCGGGAAAAGATATTAATCCTGGTGTGATGCGATATAGTTGGTTGAAGATATGGTTTTGTGAATGATCTTTCAGTGATATCTGTATATAATAAGCTTGGTAAGTATATACACAAAAAAAACACAAGAATATTGTGCATGGTCTCATGTTTTGATCCCTATACTAGCGAATATATGGTTTGCGGTAACACCATGTGTGTATCTACTTGCCAGGTAGAGTTTGTTCTTAGAGTACTGTCTTGCTTTATTCTACTACCGCGGAGTAGATTGTACGGGTGTTCGGGAGACTTCTCAGTTCTGAAAAGAACTGTTCTGCTTATTAACTATATATTACCTGGGCGAATGGTATACATGTAGATACTACTTCAGCTTATAGGATTGTGGTTAACTGTACTACCGCAGAGTCAGTTCTTAAATTGGTCTCAACGTTTCGACTATAGCTTGCTCTAGTCATCGTCAGGAGACTGTGACAGTTCTCTAAGTACAAACCTACCTGGCAAGTAGATACACACATGGTGTTACCGCAAACCAAATATATATTGATACCTCACCATGGTAAGACCTCAAATCATATATATACTAGCAGACTGAGCATTTCAAGCTAAAATCCATATGTGGGACAGCATTGTATTTTGTGCTTTCTCTGTTTTTTATGAATTTTGTTCTTCTTGCTGTGTGACAAAATTTCCCCCCAATGGTTTGCTGAATTTTGAAGGGCAGTTGCCTCCCACTGACCCCCCTCAGTCATTCGCTTTTAGCTTACAAATAGTGAACATAAAATCACAGACCAATGTTAGGCGAGTTGCATAAACTCGTAGTACAGGCCAAAACAAAAGTTGTCTCAACAGAGACAACAATTATTTTTGTGAATGTTTTTTGTCATTTCTCAAAAACTACAGCAGCTCCGCATTTAAGTTATATTTCAAGGGCGAAGCTTCATGCCATCATTATCTTCAAACCATGAAAGTTTAATGTCAATCTGTGGAATTTATGTTTTGTGTAGGTAAAAGGTACCCAAACACTTGCTCTGGACACTATTGGTACTAATTGTTAGCATAAAAACTTACTGGAGCAATGGAAAGCTGTTGATATAGTATAAAAACATGGTGAGAAATATGGCTCCCTCTGAAGTTACAAGACAGAGAGGTAATTTCCCACTCAAACAATAACAGACTATGAAGCTTTTTATTATGCATCTGAAAGCACAGAAAGTTGTGCAACAATTGTGTGTTGTTTTTGCTTTCATTATATCCTCTTGCAACTCTGATGACAAAATGAGCCCAAATTTTCGCAGGTTTGTTATTTTATGCAGATATGGGATACGTCACAAAGTGAGAATACTGGTCTTTGACAATTAATTACCAAAGGTGTCCAGCGCCTTTAAAGAAACTGGACACTATTGGTAATTGTCAAAGGCCAGGCTTCTCACTTGGTGTATCTCATCATATGCATAAAATAACAAACCTGTGAAAGTTTGAGCTCAAGCGGTCGTCGAAGTTGCGAGATAATAATGAAAGAAAAAACATCCTTGTCACCTGGAGTTGTGTGTTCAGATGCTTGATTTCGAGACCTCGAAATTCTAAATCTGAGGTCTTGAAATTCGTGGAAAATTACTTCTGTCTCAAAACCTACTCCACTTCCGAGGGAGCCGCTTCTCACAATGTTTTATACTACCAACCTCTCCCCATTACTTGTTACCAAGTAAGGTTTTGTGCTAATAATTAGTTTGAGTAATTACCAATAGTGTCCACTGCCTTTAAATTAAAATGTCAAATTTTCTTCTAGCATTTCTACCACAGATCTGTATAGGACCCGGTTCAGTCAAGGAGGTCTTATTTGTGGGAATCCACCTCTCCAACACCCTGAACCATGGGGATAGAGTTTGACGATGCCTTGGAGTTAGTTGGAGGATTGGGCTACATCCAGAAAATACACCTTCTAGCTCTCCTTGTCAACCAGTTATTCCATGCACCATTTATCATGACATTGGCTTTTGTCGGGAGGGAACCGACGTTTGTGTGTAAAGACCGTCCGAGCTTGAACCCTTGCCAGCTCAACCCACCCTGCCGGGAGTTTGTTTATGCCAAAGATTTCACGTCCATTGTGTCCGAGGTATGTAGAAATAATAATGCGCACTATATAGAAGCCGCTATTATTCTAAACAAACAATTAGACACCCCAATAAACAAACAAACAAACAAACAAACAAACAAACAAACAAACAAACAAACAAACAAACAAACAAACAAACAAACAAACACCCAGGATAGGCACATGTGAGTATGCTGCGCGTATTGCAAGGGGTCTGTACCCCAACAAACGAAAACAACAAAAATAACCCAAAAAACAAATAATTTTGTACCCAATGCTTGAACCCACCCATGTTTAGTTACACCACTAACAGTTGATGACTCTCTCTCTCTTAGTGGGACCTTGTTTGTGAGAAGAAAAGAGACTCCGGTAACACTCAGTCCCTCGTCATGTTTGGTTTCTTGGCCGGGGTTCTCGTTCTTGGACGGACATCTGACAAGTACGGCCGACTCAAGACCTTTTTCTGGGGGTCACTAGCCATGGTCGTTGCACAGTTGGGGTCTGGGTTCTCTACAAATTTATACCAGTATGCTCTCTCAAGGTAGGTCCAATCTAAATCATAGCAGTGCATGTGTGTCAAAGTGAGGCTGGGATGAAAATGGTCTGGTACCTTTCTTTTCTTTTGATCCCATATTTGTGATCATGTATTTGACATATGGTCCAAGCAAACTGTCACTCAGAAATCTTTTTTGAGACGACTGTAACTTGCCATGATTCAGTTCCAAGGGTAGCCATGCAAAGGCGGTAAAGAAGAGTGCCCCCAGTAGAAGAGTCCCTGCCGTCCCTTGCACCACAGCTTGCCCCTCCAGCTTAGCACTTTCCAGCTTGCCCCCTCCAGCTTCGCGCTTTCCAGGTTGCCCCTTCCAGCTTAACCCCTTCCAGCTTAGCGGGGTGCTTGTGTAAAGCCTTGGACAAGGTTGGCAAATACAAACTGTTTTTAATCCTTAAATGTAAAATTGATCATACCTTCTATAGTCTTATGTCTAATGAAACCCTGTCATCCCTACAATCCAAAGTGGTTCAACTCGACACCCGAAGGCCACAAATACCCCCAAAACTGGTGCTCTCTGTTTAAATGATTGTTTGCCTGCAAATAACTTGTGTTCATCTTTGAAAATATTTCTTTGTGATTTGACGTCTCTTCTGTACAATTCCATCACACCTTAACGGATAATTTTTTTAATATATATTCATGATAGATTCTTAGTTGGTTTCTTCTACGGAGGTGGAGGTTTAGCCGGCCATATACTCTTTGTGGAGGCATTGCTGCCCAAAACACGTGCACTCATCAGTACGGTCTTCCACTGTGCATTTGCAGTAGGAATCGCGGTAAGAATTTTGATTATTTCCTTTAAATTTTTGTTAGCTTTCGAAAAACACTCTGCTAGGGTCAAAATGTCAGGCTAACTATTTTTTGCATAAGATAACTTAACAAAGCAGACCAATTGTTATACAATTGTTGCAGGAGCATGCATTGCCCCCGAAATGCTAGACTTGTTGACAAATCTGTGTGATAGCGAAACGGCCGTCTCGCAACTATCTCGTGAGACTGCTCCCCTGAGTGAGATTGCCGCTCACACGACTTGCTTCCATTTAAAGAATGAGACCCCAGCCGCCAAATTAACCTCACGCATTGTTGCAGTCTTGCAGGAGAGTTGCGAGAGAGCTGTTTTGCTATCGCTGCGACAAAGACACTCAACAACTTGTCTACAAGTCGACTGAAATGCTCACTTCATAAGAACAAACATATAGGGAGTACGACTCCCAGAATGGTGCAACTTAGATATGTTATTGTGATGATATCCAGCTGGATTTGGGTCAATTTGGTCAAAAAAGTAGTGAAATGCTGTTGAGCATGTTTCTTCACCCACAGAAATGTTTCTTTGAAACGTATCAAAATGAAAATAGAACAGTTTCTTTAGTTGTGATAATTGTAACCCTTCATCCTCCCGACGGCGGTGCCGGCTGCTGTGGGTAGGAGGGTTACGATTATCGCAGCTACAATTCCTTCTGATTGTGACTTGTTAAAACATTATTTGATGTTTTTGACTTGTCTGTAGGTGTTTGGATTGATGGCCTACTCTGCACCAGACTGGAGGGATTTAACCTTTCTGACTTGTGTGCCGATGATTTTCCTGTTGATCATTCCATGGTAAAGTCCCCTCAGCTCTATGAAATTTGTGGCCGCTTATGGTCATGTAACTGCTATATGAGCAATGGTCCACACAAATAAATCCCTGCCATCTCTCCGCTCGCACAGATTCTTTGTTCAATTCACCTTCCCATCAATTTCCAAGGTTATGGGATACTTTCCCTTCACACTTTCGGGATGCTGCTGTAATCTCTCCTCTGCCGACATTTCTCCGCCAACTTAGAGACGTCTGTTTAAACCCCACCTCTTAACTAGTTTTAACTTGCTGGTGCTTGCAGGCATGGTGAACCTAATCACTATTGTTGTATAGTCAGTTCTATGTCCATTGTGTTTCGTTTAATCCTCTGGATTAGTGCTACTTATGCGTGGGACAACATGCTTCCGAGCAACAGTAATCAAGTTTACTTTTGTTGTTCCTGACCCACATAAGTTGTTCCTTGTTGGTCTGTCCAGTTGTTTCCCTCAGTTGATTTACTCCCCATGCCTGCATGCTCCTCTTAAATTCGTTCCTTTTTTTGCTCATCTAGTTGCCCTCCTGTAATGTTCTGTTCTGGGTTTTTATTTTTATTTTTTGTTTTTATATTTATTGTGTGCTTTTTGCTGGTTTATTTATTGTATTCGTTATTATTTTGATTGGTTCGTAACTTTTGCTGTACTTTTTGATGTACTTGTATTTGTTGAGGTCAAATAAATAATAATAATAATCACTGTGCCCCGAATTATCTCTCCTCTCTCCTTTTACTCCAGACATCTCCTTATTCTCTTCGCTCTTCTACTGGTAAATCCCTTTCAGTCCACAAAACCCATAAACTTGCAGGTGACAGGGCATTTTCTATTGCTTCTCCCCGACTATGGAATTCCTTACACTGTACCTACCCTAACCAGAAGCTCAAACAGTGTCACAGCCTTCAAACGTGCTCTCAAAACCCACCTTTTTGCCTCTTCGTAGCTGGTCGTCTCTATCTTTGTTCTGTCTTTTCCCTCTTCTTTCCTTCTCAGCGCCTTGTATCCTTTGGCAATTTGGCGCTTTATAAATACTGTTATTATTATTAAGGGAATCAATATGTGGTGAAGAGGTTTCAACTAGTAGCCGCCCTCGGGTAAACAACTCCTTATAAGGGAATGCTGTGCGCATCGCGTGTATCGTGTGATGTGGCACAACTGTTTCAGCCGTTGCTCTCGACCAATAGGAATGAAGAAACTGTCTTATAAGAACAGGTGCAATGTCGCGTGTTACGCCCATGAATTAACACTTTTTACCGGTCATAAACAAAGGTTTATACACACCCACGTGACGCACTCTCCACCAATAGGAATAGCGAAACTGTCTGAGGTATTTATGAATATTATTTAAGTGGCCACTAGTATAGCCATTTGTGGCCCCTTGTGGGCATGTGGCCGAACATAATGGGAGTAACCTTTTGTGAACAAAATGATGTCTTGCCTTGATCGTTCCAAGATGAAATTCAATAAAGTTTCTTATTCATTGTTTTGACTTTTCCCAGCATAGTACCCGAGTCTGCCCGTTGGCTCGCTATGAACGGACAAATCGACAAAGCAGAGGCAATCCTATTGTACATGGGAAAGAAAAATGGGATAAAGGTTACACGGGCCATGGTCACCCTGGTGGACAAGAGGGAAGATGATAAAAGAAAGACATCTGAGGGGATGATGGATCTCTTCAGAACCCCGGTTATGAGGATGAGAATGATAACCCTTATGTTTACATGGTAAGAAAAACAAAACGGTCGTAGGCCACGTACGGATCTAAGCGATTTTGGCTATGGCTCTGGACATGTGGCTGCGGCGACGAGTCGAAAAATAGGCCTTTTCCAGCCATAGACACTTACAGCCACTGCTGAAGCTGTAGTAGCCCCAACTTTCTTTGATATTAAAATCAGTGAGCTACTAATTCTTTGGGGCCTCAACCATGACCAGGGCCTATACAGCAGCACACTAGACTTTGATGAGCATTCCATCCAGCCCTTTAATTTTAGCTTTACTGTGATGTCCGTTTGGCAGTAGTATACAGCTAATAAGTACACCACAATGGCCTCTTTTTAGTACCTTAAGGACACCCCTAAAAAGACATTAATTTGGCTGTGTCATCAGAGTGTGGCTTCGAATCCTGGTCATGACACGTGAGCAAGACATTTGACTGTAATTGCTTCTCTTTACCCAGGGGTAAATGGGTACTTAATGTGGACAGAGATGGTTCTTGTGATTGACTTACATGTAGCTGAGTGCGCTATACTTCATGGCAGCAAGGTTGTACTATCCCCCAGGGAACTGAGATGGTTTAAGGAATTAAATAAGTGGCCCAGTGGTCATAGGTAATAATGTTCAAAGCGCAATGATAATTTCTTTGAAATGGTGCTGTACCGTGTTTCTAAAAAAAACCTACACACTTTTGAAATTGCTGCCGAATAAAAAATATAGGATTCTGGGGGAAAAGGTTTTGATGTATGGATAGCTTATGGACTCAACTTTTATATGACACCAAAAAGTCCAAAAATAATTCATGCTTGGGTGAGCACAGTCACTGAAGAATAAGTAGCCTACATCTTGGAGTGAATTTTGTAAGCTCCGGAGGACTTACCTTTAACAAATTGGAAGGCTAATTACTGCGCTACCTAACTTTCATACCCTTCACAAAAGGGAGCAGTGCTCACCCAATCATTAATTATTTTCAGACTTTCTGGCGTCATATGAAAGTAGAGTCCATAAGCTATCCATACATATAAACCTTTTCCCCCAGAATCATATATTTTTTATTCTGCAGCCATTTCAAAAGTGTATTTTGCTTTGGAGACACCCTATACAAGAGCCGTTACTAATATTTGATTCTGACAGATTGTGAACTTGTCTTTACAATCAGGTTTACTGCTTGTATGGCATACTACGGTCTGACATTCGGTGCTAGGAATCTAGGCGGGAATATGTACCTGAATTTTGCTCTTTCTGGACTGGTGGAAATACCAGCATGTGTCTTGAGCATCTACACATTAGACAGGTAAGAACATTTTTCACATGAGTTTTGTTTTTGATCTACGAGACCAGGACCCAAGTTCATGGCTCTGCTTACCGTATAAGCACAGAATCAGCGCTTACGGAAGCAGGGAATTCTGTGCTTACAGCAAGCATTTTTCATTAGTTAGCGGCGAATTTTGAATTTGGACAGTTTCTCTTCAGCTAAAATAGTTTCCCAAATTCTGAAATCTACTCTACGGCAGTAGAATATATAGACAGACAAGTTCTCTGTTAGTCAGAGGTAAGGCCCCCCATGCACCGAATTCAAACTCTGGTGTTTCTGATCAGCAGAATGTGGGTTCGAATCCCCAGCCGTGACACTTGTGTGCTTAAGCAAGACACTTATAACCATTGCTTCGTCATTCGGATGGGACAGAAAGCCGTTGGTCCCATGTGTTGTGTAACGCGTATAAAAGAACCCAGTGCACTTATTGAAAAGAGAAGGGGTTCGCCCCGGTGTTCCTGGCTGTGGCTGCTGTATGCGCCGTAGCACCTTGTAAACCCTTAAAAGTTGCTACATAATTGTGTCTCAGAATTCATAACTTTCAATAATAATAATAATAATAATAATAATAATAATAATACTAATAATAATAATAATAATAATAATAATAATAATAATAATAATAATAATAATAATAATAATAATAATAATAATAATAATAATAATAATAATAATAATAATAATAATAATAATAATAATAATAAGACATTAAAGCACCTAATGCAAAAGCCTCTAAGCGCATTAAAGAAACAATAAAATAAACAATTAGAGAAAGATACAAGATACAAATAGGCAAATTACAAAAAAGAAGCTTTAAACAAATGAGTTTTCAACAGGGACTTAAAACATTGTAAATAACCTATCTTTCTGTAGAAATGTATATACTAAGCGCCTTGAGTACCTTGTTGGTAGATACGTGCGCTATATAAGACTTTAATATTATTATTATTACTATGTTGGTGTTTTTCCTGATAGGTTTGGACGCCGACCGACCATGACAGTGTCTATGTTGATTTCAGGCTTTGCCTGCATAGGAGTAGTAGTCATGCCAAATGCTGCTGGTAAGTGTTTAAACAAATGAAAAGCAATTGCTTACATGGTGTTATATATATATATATATTTTTCTTAATAAAGATAGGGTCATACTTTGGTAATGTAGACCACCCTTCTCAAAAAAAGTTAAATTTTTGTCCAAAAGCCGAATTTGTTTTAAAGGCACTGGACACTTTGGGATGCAGTTGAGCACCATTCGGAGAGTCTGTGCAAAAGTTAATTGCATCATACACCGTTCCAACTCCAGGTTAGATTTCCAGAAGTTGAAAATAAGTGGATCCAGACTACCCCTTTAAATTGGGGATGGGAGCTTGTAGGAGAAACCTTTCTTTTAAAGACACAGGACACTATTGGTAATTGTCAAAGACCAGTCTTCTCACTTGGTGTATCTCAACATATACATAAAATAACAAACCTGTGAAAATTTGAGCTCAATCGGTCAAGAGGGAGCTGTTTCTCACAATGTTTAATACTATCAACAGCTCTCCATTGCTCGTTACCGAGTTTTTATGCTAACAACTATTTCGAGTAATTACCAATAGTGGATGTCCAGTGCCTTTAAGGATCCAAATGATTGGCTGTGTAGGATGGGTATGATTATCTGAAACAGAACGAAGAAAAAAAGACGTTTGTTTGGCTAGCTTTGCCATATGGCTTATGATGGCTAATGGCTAGGTAATCAGCCATATCCAATACATGTACATGTATACTCAAATTCAGACCATTTTTTGATGTATGTATTAAATATATGTATTATGTTGATTTGTTTTGACAGAAACCACCCTTTTCTCAGCTCAGACGTGTCTGGCGCTAACCGGTAAAATGGGCGTCTGCGTCGCCTTCACTACGGCTTATTTATTCTCAAGTGAACTCCTACCGACAGTCCTCAGGTAAGTGTCCAGTATGGCCTCGATGCACAAGGCGGTTTGGCAACGCGACGGCAATGCGGCAGCATCTAAAATGGCAGCATGCTCAAATTGACTCAAAGCAGATGCCTAAGATTTCTCCCTTGGTACTATTGCTTTGATCTGGGGGTCGAGCCTCAATTGAGTTTATATCAACAGCCGTCTTCGATTTTCAACTTTCTTGGAATACTTTTCCTAAAAGACACTGGACACTATTGGTAATTGTCAAAGACCAGTCTACTCACTTGGTGTATCTTAACATAAATATGAACAAATAAACCTGTGAAAATTTGAGCTCAATCAGTCGTCATTGTTGCGAGATAATGATGAAAGAAGAAACACCCTTGTCACACAAAGTTGTGTGCGTTCAGATGCCTGATTTCAAGACCTCAAATTCTAAATCTGAGGTCTCAAAATCAAATTTGTGGAAAATTACTTCTTTCTCGAAAACTACATTACTTCAGAGGGAGCGCCGTTTCTCACAATGTTTTATACTATCAACCTCTCCCCATAACTCGTTACCAAGTAAGGTTTTACATGTTTTATGGTAATAATTATTTTGAGTAATTACCAATAGTGTCCACTACCTTTAAGAAGGTTATTTTTGATTGTCTGCAGGACCACTGCCATGGGAGTGTGCTCAATGTCAGCTCGGGTTGGAGGAATGATTGCACCAACTCTCCCACCGTTTGTAAGTAGACCGTCTCCATTTTTTTTTTTTTTCAAACCTGGGATAAACTGTTTTTGCGTGGAGAATTTTAGTGCAGGATACGTTAAAACAAGTTTTTGCACCTACACGTCAATTTATGACTAACATCCTGCTCAGTTTTGCTTTGCGGAAAGTTAGTAGGCAAGATTTTCATATTGAGCAGCTCTCAACTTTTTTAACATCGGTGCCACTCTTTATTTTGAACTAAGTGGCCTGGTGACCTATGACCTCGCAGGTGTGTACAAAAACCACAGAGCATGGTCTTCCTGCAGGCAAGATTTGTACAAAGCTTACTGGAAGAATTCATAAAATCTCACAATTTATGGAAAGTGCACTCAACTACAATCTCTCAACTTGTAAATGAAGAAACCGGGTACATCTCAAAAACTTCTTCAATTCTTGATAATATGGGAATTCTGAGACAATTTCTCAGTGCATTTCTTGTCCGATAAAACAGTAGTATCGTGTAGTATCTTGCCTGCCAGGAAATGCCATGGAACACACAAGGTCACTCCTAGTGGTCAGGCCTGATACTTCACGGAGGAAGGCAAGAGGCAATAGGAGACTTTCCAACACTAGGTGGCAGCAGACATACCGGGTAAATTTCCATTGTTTACGTAGTTCTGAACATGCGCATAATTCTGAGAACAATGGATTTACCCGGTAAGTCTGCTGCCCTCTATCGTCCCAGAAAGTCTCCCATTGGCTCCATGCCCCCCTGGTCATGTGCCCATAAATGAACCAGTAGCAATTTTCAACTTGCTCATAGGGTGTCCATTTACCAAGGAGAAAATGCCTTGGTGCCCTTGCCCTTTCAAAAACGAAGCATACAGGCCTGGGCCTTGATTTATACCGAGGTCATGTCATCTGTTGCCCTGGTCTTGTCCTTAGTACCCCTTCAAAAGGTTCCCCATAGACTTCAGATTTGTCCAATGGAAGTGCCCTTTGCTAAAGGAAAATGGCCTTGCCCTCTCAAAGACGTAATTCCAGGCCAAACAATACTTTGAAATCATAATCCTTGATGGAAAAACTTAAGCTACTTTTTGTTCACCTTTTTTCTTATTAATACACAGGGAGAGAGCATTTCCTACATGGCGTTTGGTATCACTGCATTAGTAAGCGCTTGTCTTGATCTTCGCCTACCAGAGAGTCTTAATAAACCCCTCCCAGAAACTATTGCCGACGTTGAGAAGAAAACAGTCAAGTATTCAACGAAAGCAGACGGGGGTCAACATTAGCTAGCAATAATGTCCTTAAAGGCACTGGGGTGGATTTCACAAAGAGTTAGGACTAGTCTTATCTCGAGTTAGGACCAGTTACTCGTCCTAACTTGGGACTATCCATGCAATTTGTATATCTCCTAGGACTAGTCCTAAGTTAGGACTAGTCCTAACTCTTTGTGAAATCGACTCCAGGACACCTTTGGTATATGTCAAAGGACAGTATTGACCCATTTCACCTGACGTCATCCTCAGAATAATCTTCGATGCGCCATACTGGTGGGCAATTATTGAGTGAAGTGCGCATTTTAGGCAATGCAGCGTTTGCACGTAAACCAAAATGGTGAGCGTGGCACAGTTGCCGCGTGTGAGGTGCGTGCAAGGGGTCAATTCTCACTTGGAGCATCCCAACATATGCATAAAATAACAAATCCGTGAAAATTTGGACTCAGTTGTTCATCGAAGTTGCAAGAGAATATAGTGAAAGTAAAAAAACACCCTTTTTGCATAACTTTGAGTGTTTCCGATGCATAGTATAATGCTTCAGACCTGAAGTATTTTATAATTTTAGGAAGTAATTGCCTCTTTCTCAGTACTTCAGAGGGAGCTGATTCTCACAATGTTTTATGCTATCAATAGTTCTCCATTGACAATTACTTTGAGTAACTACCAATAGTGTCCAGTGCCTTTAACTCTATCAGTCCGAGTACTGATATGTATTTTAAGCTAAACTATTATTATAGATTTGTCATAGAAGCTGCAAATAAAAATCTAGAAACTATGAAACTATGAGTGCAGTCAAGGCACATAGACTCAAAGCCGACCTTTAAACTTTACTTGGGCCACAACTTGAACTTTCAACTTAGGTCATTCCAAGGTCACATGGCGTGTTGTAACTAACATGAATATGACATAAAAATGGATTGAAATCACAAGTTGAAGGACTAAAGCCTGGTTCATACTCCCTGCGAATGCAAAGCGAATCTGACGTGAATTTGCAACACAACTCGCTGCAAATATTCGCTAGAGTTGAGCATAGCTCAACTGCTGCGAATTATTTGTTGTGAATTTGTGACGTCAACATTCGTATCGCATTCGCATCGGCAGGAAGTTATGAACCGGACTTTATTGGAAATACAACTGCCGATTCTTGAAAAGGAATTTTAAAAGGATTCATCTTTAATTGTTTGGAATTCAACATCTGCTGGTTGGAGGGGAGTGCACACGATGGCTTACCCCCAGTGTGCTCTTCTGAGCAAATAACGAAATGAGATACACTTGACTCAACTCAGATAATCAGTTTGAAGATTTTAATATTTAACAAAGAATAAACACAGAAACTTAATAATGAGTCTTAAAAATGCTAACATTTCACACCAATGTATTATTAACTCATTACAATTGACTTTTGCATCATTAAGTGTATATACTTAGCGCCTTGAGTACCTTATTGGTTGATACGTGCGCTATGTAAGACTTTGCTATTATTATTATTACCCATACGGCTGGGCATTGACAATTTTGTAAGGTCTTTTATTGGTTTTGACTCTATTGTTATTAGTATTAAAAATAATCTGGCACCTCCGAAAAACAAATTTGACAAAATAATGTTTATTCGAAGGTGGCAGGTGCCAGCACTAGTCAATGTTTCTTTGTTGAACCCAAAATTTAAAAAGTAATCTAAAAACGAAATTTGTTTTTGATTATCAAAAGTCAACACAATTCCATTGGTCAGTTCAGGATTATAACCTTTTACTTTGACCTCTTAGGTTGACAGGAATTTAGGTACAACTATTACGCCCGTTTCCGGGTGCCGTGGGTTATTTTGATGAAAGCCACTTACGGGTTCTATACGCCTCTCCTTATATTCATACATGACGTCATCATTCTAACCAAAAATAAGGCCATCAGCACAGCCACTGCAGCTAGGATCAAGTAGCTGGTACTTGTGTGATGTGTGCCGACAGCTGATTTGGGTTAGAATGGTGTCGTCATGCATGAATGTTAAGAGGGGTGTATGGTCTCTAAAGCGCTAAACCATCATAGACAAGTTAATATGAGACAACAAATATTTTAGCATGTACAACGAATTTATGCAATTCTCACGAAAACATTTCCCTGTGACAGGTAAATTATATTACATACATTTTCTTTCACAGTGAGTAGGGATGCATGTCATGGCCAAAAACATGACCTACAAAAGGTATCAAAACCCTTTAAATAACACAACTTACTTCATGTCCATCTTCAATATAAACAACAAGGGAAACTAACTAGCTATGTTTGTAAATCTATGTCCATACAGTTTTGTGTTTTGGTGCCCCACTACGCAACCCCCCCCCCCCCCCCCCCGAAAAAAAAAAAAAAAAAAAAAAAAAGCTAGAGATTGTACAACTAAATAAAACAAAACCAGGTGTACAAAATGTACATGCCAAAGGTGGTGATGGACTCACGTTTCGACCTTAAAAGAGTCTTAAGAGGTTAAACTGAAATAGGCTCTGGTGGGACCAAAACATTTGTGACAATAAACTTTTTTTTGGCAGTATTTATACAACAGCTACACATATTCGGGCCTGATGTTCCACGAAGGTCAGAGAGGCCATGGTCCCGATGCCCAGGTCTTTGCCTTGGTAGGCCTACCCCTCCAAAAGTTTAAAGTGGATGTGCCCCCTTGGCAAATGAAAATGGCCTTGCCCTCTCAAAGATGAAACTCCAGGCCTGCCTAGTCCATCCCTCCACCCCCAAACAAAGTACAGTACATATTAACATCAGCGGATTTTTAAAATACAATTTTCATCCTCGCGTGTCCAATACAAACACCAACCAACTAGATGATCACATTTTTTATGTTTAAAATAATGAAGCACCACTTTGGTGCTTCACCGAGTCCTGAGAAAATTCCATCTTGCCTCCTCTTCCATTTATCACCCCTTGTCTACAAGTGGAACACACCAGTTCACATCCCTCGTTTAGTAGTGGAATACCCCAAAAGCTGCAGCTACACAAAATAATGAATCCTGCAAAGATCAAATGGGGAAAAAAACCCAAACTAATGTTCATTCATTCATTCATAATAATAGTAATAAAACGGCTTTTGAAAAAGCCTTTTGAGCGCCACGGCCCAGGGCTGTATACTACCCAGGGAACCAAAAACGATTGAAGGGATGTTATTGGCCCAATAATGAACGGAGAGCACTAATGTAAAGCGCATTGATACCGTTATTGTAAAATGCGCTATACAAGATTTTGTTCTTATTTTTAAGGGAATCAGTGTGTGGTGAAGAGGTTTTCAACAAGTGGTTTAATCCCAACGAGGCCTGGTTCTTGATAATTTTACCGAGATGAAGTTGAGGTAAATTATCAAGAACCAGGCCTCGGTGGGTTTAAACCACTAGTTGAAAACCGATTCAACACACTTTGATTCCCATTCATAAATACCTTTTCGGTCAAAAACATCAAAACTTTTTGGTCAAAAAGTAAAATAAATGCAAAAATTATAATTGTTCAATGATTTCTTTCAACACAATACCCCTCCAGCTGTGAAATGGTAAAGCCCTCCGCTGCCCTCGGGTAAACAACTCCTTATAAGGGAATGCTGTGTGTGTCGTGCGTCGCGCGTATCGCGTGATGTGGCACAACTGTTTGAGCCGTTGCTCTCGACCAATAAGAATGAAGAAACTGTCTTATAAGAACAGGTGCAAGCTCGCGTGTCACGCCCATGTTTCAACACTTTTGACTGGTCATAAACAAAGGTTTATACACACCCACGTGATGCGCTCTCAACCAATAGGAATAGCGAAACTGTCGGAGGTATTTATGAATATATGTATAATTATTATTTTCCCTGACTTACATTCATAAAGATATCTTGAGCATAGTTGTCCGTGTCGGAATCCCAGAAACATCTGCATCCCATCCTGTGAATAAAACAAAACAAAACAAAGTTAATAATAATAATAATAATAATATAATAATAATATAATAATATAATAATAATATAATATAATAAAACAAAGTTTCAGATCATAAAATCTTTTAAAGCCATTGGACACTTTCAGTAAACAGTATTGTCCAAGTCCCACACTTCGTGTATCACAACTTATATATAAAATAACAAACCTGTGAAAATTTAGGCTCAATCGGTCATCGGAGTCGGGAAAAAATAACTGGAAAACCCAACCTTGTTTCGGCACGTTTCGCCGTGTCATGACATGTGTTTTCAACAAATTCGTAATTCTCGCTATCGAGAATTGATAATTGTTTTAATGTTTTCTCAAAAAGTAAAGCCTTTCATGGAATAATATTTCAAGAGAAGTCTTTCACCATTACCTTCTGTAAACCCTGTAAGTTATTTGTAAATCTGTGAACTTTTTGTTTGTTTTCTGTTCCGAAAGTGTATAATGGCTGAACAAAAATCGTGAAGATCACAGATTTACATCAAACTTACAAAGTCTCATGATGATGATAGTAGAAAACATCCCTTGAAATATTTTTGTCTGAAATGTCATATTTGATCAGAAATAAATAATCTAATTTCGCATTTGGAGTTTATCGCTCAGTGAGCGATTTATTCATTTTTGTTTTGGCATCTATGCAATGCAAAATTTTGTAATGGGTTTTCACTATTTTCTCGTGACCCAGATGGCCGATCGATCTCAAACTTCTACAGGTTTGTCTGTTTATGTATATGGTGGATTACATAAAGGGCTTACACTGCCAGCAACTGTTTTGTTAGCAAAAAACAATTCTGTAATGTTCCTTTAAGCCCTGAGCAAGTTTGCACAATGGCCAATGGTTTACTTGTGATTGGTTAGTGACGAACGCAGGGCATGTGCACTGAAATTAAAGTGTGAGCAACTCTTGTCATGTTAAATTAACCCGGCCATAAAACAATGTCAGATCTACGTATGTCAGTTTTTCCCCTGATAACTGGCTCTGCACTGTGGAATGCACTTCTACACAGTGCGCTCCTACCTTTTCCACCACTTTGGGAGTGAATTCCTTTCTGTACTTTTTACTTCCAAAATGGCGGACAGCTGTCGGCCGTTTTGGGATAAAAAGTATAAAAAGGAATTACTTTCCCATTGGTTGATCTGGTTATATCAACACACAGGAAAAATGTAGAGCACAGCAAGACTTCTTTCTAAATCGGACACAATATTTAAAAGCTCAATTTGAATCTGATTGGCTGTTTTATACTTACTTGACTCCTTCACCTCTCTGCTCCCCTATCACCACCTGAACGATGTACTTATATCTATCAAGTCCAAGAGCTGAAGAAAGAAAATCCAAATCAAAGAGAGTTTGTCAATCTATTTGCTACCTCTAACTCAGCGTTTCTAAGAACGCTGGAGTGGGGTTTAAAGGATTCGGGTACTTTTTCAAAATGTCCACAGATTTACATTAAACTTACAGGGTTTAAAGAGAATGATAGTGGAAAGCTTCCCTTCAAATATTACTAACTAAGGTTGTGTAGTTTTTGAGAAATGAGTAAAACAAGTCACAAAATCATTTTCGTCTCATGAGACCAAAATGATTTTAGCATGTAAAATCCCCTTTACTAGTTATGATATTATACCAAACTCCATAGCATAACTGGTTGTACGTTTTTACATGCTAAAACTGAGACGAAAATTATTACTTTTACTCATTTCTCAAAAACTACAGCACCTCAGTAAGTAAAATTTCAAGGGAAGCTGTCTACTATCATAATCTTCAAACTGTGTAAGTTTAATGTAAATCTGTGGACATTGTGTTTTTTGTTAGGAAAAAGTACATAATTATACCCTTTAAGAACTATTCAGCCATTTTGAGTCATCGCAAATCCACATCCAATTAAACCATTCAAAGTGTACCTCTAGCCATCCGACTAGCTGGTGGTCTTGTGGTAAGACATCTGCTCTAGCAATGCAAAGGTCCTGGGTTCGAATCCCAGGAATTTGCTTATGGATTTGTTTCCACTCGGGGAAAGTACAGTGCTAAAAGGTAGGTACTTTTTGTAGGACACAAAACACAATGTCCACAGATTTACATCAAGATATTGATGGTAGGAAGCTTCTCTTAAAATATTACTTGCTGATGAGGTGATGTAGTTTTTGAGGAATAGTAAAACAAGTCAAAAAAAAAATTTTTGGCTCCGGAGACGAACATTATTTTAGCATGTAAAATGTATTTCCGTGACATTTTTTACTTGATGCTCAAAAACTAAAGCACCTCAGCAAGTAATATTTTAAGGTATAACCACTTTCTACTATCATTATCTTCAAACGGTGTAAGTTTAATGTAAATGTGTGGATGTTGTGTTTTGTAATACAAAAAGTACCCAAATCCTTTGCAACACATTAGTGTAAGGGTAAAAACAAACAAATTATATATTCATCCCGTCCTGATTGATGGTAGACAAACATTTGACATGCATTTCAATGTAGCAACATCTGTTGGACGGTTTCAAATCATCACCAATTGCTACCATTTTTCTCGGTAGTCGTGGATTGACAAATGTAACCAGGTTGCTGGAATGATATTTCATGTTGAAGGCTGGACACTATTGGTAATTGTCAAAGACCAGTGTTCTCAACATATGCACAACATAAAAACCTGTGAAAATTTGAGCTTGATTGGTCGTTGGAGTTGCAAGATAACTATGAAAGAAAAAACACATTTGTCACACGAAGTTGTGTGCTTTCAGATGCTTGATTTCGAGTCCTCAAATTCTAAACTTTAGGTCTCCAAATCAAATTCGTGGAAAATTATTCTTTCTCTAAAACTACGTTGCTTCAGAGGGAGCTGTTCCTCACAGTGTTTTATACTATCAACCTCGCCCCATTACTCATTACCAAGTGAGATTTTTTGCTGAGAATTATTTTGAGTAATTACCAATAGTGTCCACTGCCTTCAAGTCCCCCCACAAATCAATATTTTCTCAAAAATCTAGTTATTTCCCTTGCAGTAAGTCATGGCATCTCCCAGATTGTTGAACAACTTTGGTTCTGTCTGACTAGATTTAGTTTTACCGTCAAAACCTGAATCAAATGAACTCTTTGGAGCACCTTTAAGTTTCTCTTTGATCTCGGAGCTGATTTCTTTACACCAAGCGGTCGTCTCTTCAGCATCATACTGCTTCTCTGCCAACATTTCATTCAATACCACATGAATTGCCTCCTTGGCAGTTGCTGGGCGATATCTAAATAAAAATAAACCTCTGACTTAAAGGGTCTGGGTATTTTACACAATGTCCACAGATTTACACTAAACTCATACAGTTTGAAGATAATGATGGTAGAAAGCTTCCCTGAAAATACTACTTGCTGAGGTGCTGTGGTTTTTGAGATTGAGTAAAACAATGTTATGAAACAAATTTTTGTCTCAGTGATCATGAGACTAAATTATTTTAGCATGTTAAAACATATTTTTATGACATTGTTTGTTCTCAAAAACTACAGCACCTCAGCAACTAATATTTTAAGGTACTTTTTTTTACTATCATTATCTTCAAACGGTGTAAGTTTAAAATGTTAATCTGTGGATGTTGTGCTTTGTGTTTACAAAAAGTACCCAAATCTTTTAAAGTCAATTTTGTTTGCATTGAAGAAAATCATTACTTAATTTTCAATTTATTTCTCACGAGTCCAAAACAAGGACATATGTGTGTTACATATATAGGGCCTACAACAAGATTAAGAATTTAAATATGTAAAAAGATGATGATACACAAGTTTAATTTTCCTCACTTGTTATAACAGAAAAAGTAATAGAATTTGGTAAAATAGGATACTACTTGTGGTCAAAATGAGTTGAAGAATAGTGGTAGGATTTGGCACCTTTTCCCAAAACAGCGAAAGTGTAGTAGTAATATTACATACTTTGTTTTTTATTTACATTTTTGGGGAAATCAATTGTAATTTTTACTTTAATTTGGCCATTCATTGACCACGAGTGTAAAAACACTAAACCAAACTATCTATAGATATTTCTATCTAATGACATGGGATGATCGTGGAGCATGCCTGTTCGTTTTTGAATGGGAAGGGGAAGGAACCAAGGCAATGACCAGGGGGCATCAGGCAATCACCTGCCTGGCTCCTTAAAATATCAGGCCTCTGGTGAAGGTATACATCACAGTAGAAGAGATACTGCAATACGGTAAGTCACAAAACCATAAAGCCTAGTGGTACAGTTTCAGTTACTTTTTTTTGGGGGGGGGGGGGATGGGTGTGCAACCAAAATATGCCATTTAGAATTACGAATTAGAATGTATTTTAGGTTTCATTCAACCTCATAAAAAAAATAGTTCTAGGACAAGGAGTAGCTTTAAAATTTTTAAAAGTGAGTAGAAACTAGTTTTAATTAATAATATAGTAACTTAACATCACAAATCACATAAACTGGCTATCATTAATTCAAGCAACGAACAACTGGTCCCTGCTCTATCATGCTATGGAACAAGCAACAACACAACATGTTCAACATCAATCAATCAATCATCGCTAAATTTTTCGTAAGACGTATGAACATACTTATGCATAAAATTCGGCCTAATTGTGTAGGTGTTTTCGGGCACAGGCTCCACAGGCTTGTCCTCTGAGACACCCTTCTCCACTACATCTGCCATTACGTTTTTTTCGATGTAAAAATAACTTTAAATCCGAATTTTCTTACTCCATAGTTTCATCGCCACTCATTCAGTTCGACACTTTGCATGACATCCAAATAAACAACATGGCGGCTTCACTTGACGACACAGAAACTATTTTATGAAAAGTTGTACGATTCTGGAAATTTTAACAAACGTACAAGGAACAAATATGTTATGGATACAATTTCAACTGTCGTTTCATTTTCAAAATGAAGCTTTTAAGTTGTTGTAAATATTTCCATAAAAATATTTTTGGAAAGATATTCAGACGACTGCAATACCCAATAAAAAATAAAAAACGTAAAACAGTCGTCGATAATGGGTAAAAGCTAACGACTAAAGAGGGCGCCAAACTGAATATGCAAAAGGGTGATTGTAAAAGTCTGGAAAAGCTCGTTTGACACAGATGAACACGCCAACAACATGAGGAAAAACACAATTATTGGATGAAATAAACTGAAGAACTACAAATGTCTGGTAAGTCTTATGTTTCACGATTCATAGATGCTGAAAAATTACGTTAGTGGTGATGTCAGTGTCTTAATTTGTGTACAGTTGTTTTATTTTGGGGCGTGTGTACAGTGCATGCAGTAGGCTAACTCCCGAGCACAGTTTGCAGAGCAGCGCAGTGGGCGAGCACCAGCACTATTGACATGCTTAGGACAGATAGACAGGTGTTTGGTTCAAATGCACAATAGTGCAAGGTTAATTAGGATAACATTCCGTATGGCGCCACCACTTTTTCACAAATTTTTACAAAAAAGGATATCTCATTGAGGTAAATTAGATACTGTATTATTTCATATCGAATGAAAAAGTGGTGGCGCCATACGGAAACTTTTCCATTTAGGCCATGATTTATTACTCAACCCCCAGGCTATACATACAATACATGACATAAAATTAAAAAGGGGGTCCATTTCTCTGGACCATGTCAACTCAACCCCATTTTTTTTTTTTTTTTTTTTGGGGGGGGGGGGGGGGCAGGGCGGGGTGGGGGCAGCTGTCATGAATGGCCATCATGGAATTGGGCAGGTACACTCATCTGCTCATTGATTTTGTCATTTCATGGTTGAATGCTTTCTCCGCATTTATTAAAGCTTTAAAAAAAAGGCAGGACAAGTTTCTGTATGGCGCCACCACTTTTTCATTCGATATGAAATGAGATATCCCTTGTTGTAAAAATGAGTGAAAAAATGGTCGCGCCATACGGAAAGTTACCCAAAACGCAGATGACTGGCAAACTTCCCACAACTGTGCTGTGTCCCACACTGCATTATATTGTATTTCTCTCTCTTCCTTTGTCAGAAAGGTAAATGGTGAATGTATTTTTTGAAAGCCTACAAAAAATGCTGAAGTCATAAAATAAGCTTACCTCTCCATCCAGCCTGAGCCAGATACTCCACTGAAAAAAAAAAAAAAAAAAAAAAAAATGGGTGGGGGGGGGGTGTTTGGGTGGGGGGGTTAGAAATAAAGTCAACTTTCATCAAACATGTGAATTGCACAACGATCTTAAACAGTTTTTTTCTTGCATTTTGTTTTTGCTAACTGTTTAAGGGAAAAGATGCAGAATCTGAATGGCTCTTTTTCACCCATTTTGACCTAATCACAACTGTGGTCTAATGGTCAAATAGTGGCAATCAGATCCTTCACATTTTAAGCACAAAATAATGTCGCAAAGCATTGCCAGTATTGCTTACCATCCAGCTAGGAAAGTATCACTGACAGGATGTACAGCTGGCCCAATTTCATGGCTCTGCTTACCGCAGAATTCTGTGCAATTGCAGACTTCAATGTGTCTGTGCTACTAAGCTTGGGCGATATCACGATATTATCGAATATCGCGATATTAATTTGGAAACGATTTCGATATCGGATAAATTTGGTTTTAATCGAAATATTGATATATCGCGATAATCGGGATAATCGTGATATATCGCGATATCGATTAAATATCGCGATGTATTTGCTAGCTGAGACATCTTGCACCCCATCTAGGTTTGGAGTAAAACCAGAAGAATAGGTCATTAGAACACCTCTCTTATGCTAGGACTGTCTCTTCTACAACTTTCACTTGGAGTTTGAAGACTGATGATGTCAAATTTAATTAATCGCGATTATATCGAATATCGCGATATATTGTCGGCGATATATCGTGAATAAAATAAATTGATATCGCCCAAGCTTATGTGCTACAGTACTCATGTACTAAACTTGTACTTAATGTAGTAATTGTGAACGTGTATTGACATGGGTCACAAGTAAAAGTTCCTTTGTAGCCTTTTGAATTTTATCGTGTTTACTAAGCATTGATCTAGGTATGCAACTTTTCAGCTGTTTAGCTGATTACCTATGCTGTTTATTTATTTTCAAAATGTTATTTTGTAATATAAATTTGTCTTTGATCCAAATTTTTCGAAGCAGTTTTTGTTTGCTTTAGATCTCAAGGCAGCCTCTATAAGATTATGAAAATATGGCTCCTGGTGACATGATAAAAAATCAATCAAGGTTTCCTAGCATGCCAGGTTCTGGGTATTATGCTGGATAAAAAGTTATAGGCCTAAGCCTTAAGTTATAAGTTTATAAGCCTTATTCTTCTTCCTTACAAGTGCTGCTTCATAATTGAAGATTACCGCACTACAGCTGGGCGCATGTGTGAAACCATGAACCGCAACTTCAATCAAGTGCAATATACATGGTGCAAGTAAAAACTGGCCTTGTTGATTGTGTCCCTGATATATATGGAGCAATAAAGGACAGTTATACAAACAGGGTGTGTTGGCTAAGGTGGGGTTCCCAGATTTGCTGAAAATTATTGCTCAATCTGCATTGTATAGTACACATATTCCTGCCTATTCTCCCTACTGCCCAATTACTCTTGTACCATTGTGCATTGTGTCTTGGCTCCTTGAGGTATTATGTGTATATTTAATATTCTGCAAAGAGTAGAATGGCTAATAATAACTGCAAATCTCCACCAACAACATTTTCAGCAATGTGTAATCACTTTAAACCAGGAAGTGGTGTCTACGTTACCCCTCTATTGTTTGAATACACACCAGTTTCGAGCATAAGGATGTGTTTCTAAGCAACAGTGCACGTTTTTTATTAAATTCAATTCAATAAATTCAAATACACATTTACTTCCACACTTCCATTTTAAAAGTAGGTCAGTGTGTTAAAGAGTAGAGCAAAAATATCAATAAGTAACAGTAAACATAAATGTAATCAATAAAGTGTGGTCCATTTTGGTAAGCTAAGCTTGTAAAAAACAGCCAGCCAGACAAAGAAACAATGCTTACTTTAACCTCTTTTTATCAGGAAGGAAGTTGCCAATATAGCATAAGATACTTCGGCATTAAAAAACTAAAAAAACAAATACAATACTTTTGAAAAATTTAACCCATGTCAGCATGTTTTGGCTTGTATTTTGTGTACCCTCCTGATATTTCTCACAAATGACTCATTTAGCACTTTTCCAAATGGTGTCATTTGGCGAACAAAGATGACACTGGGTGAACACTGCATGTATAAATTGCCCTCCTACAGTGTACTGTCTGGCTATTTAATATCAGCCACCATACTTTTGAATCATAAATGGTTGCATAAACTTTGCCAGGTGGCATTTATTTTATCATGCAGTGAGTGCACACAACCCATGCAGTTGAACGGTTTCAAATAGAGTCAATTAGCTGAAAAAAGTTACCAACAGAGATTTTCTTGTGAAGCTTAATATTGTACAGTATACACTACAAGTCTTGCTCGTAATCTTTTTGGGGGAACTTTTGGATTGTTGGGAACACTGTGCCCGGATTTTGAACTTTAAGTCATGAAACTACTTATGACAATTTGTACGTAGTGGTGTTGTATGTTAAATGTGAGCAGTTTGAAGTTCCTGTTTTTTAGTGTCTAATTTTTTATATTTATATTTTATTTTTTATATCAAAAGTAAGGAAAACAAAAACAAAAACAAAAACTGTTTGTCAAAAATGCCATTAAGTTTCCATTGTTGGGACTGGTGCATACTTTTTGTTTTTTTGTGCTCGGCAAGATTTTCTGTGAAACAGCTTTTTCTGCTGAATACCTTTTTTTGAATTTGCCCTTTTTGTGAGTTTGGTAGTCTGTGGTTGTTACAAGGGTGCTGGTATAGAGGCAGCCTAGATGCTTCACTATGCATGATAATGTGGTGATCCAGCCTATATGCAGGGTGCTGCTATATTCAGAAATGACCGAAAAGACCTTGAAGGGGGTAGCTGTTGCTGATCTTGCAGAACCTCTTCATGTAGCCCCGTTGTGTTTGCACTGCTTCAACAAAACCTTTGTCTCTACACCCCTGGATGCTCCACATGGTCCCATCTTATCCATGTTATCTGTAACTGGCTCATGTGGTGTATAGAATGAGGAACCTTGGCTGAAGGATAAATAAGATGGTGGTTCTGAAGGGCTTAAAGAAAATCCTGCAAACTTTTGTTGTCTGAAAAATAAGTGTGCTCTGATCATCTTGTTCGAGCTTATTGTGGAGGTGCAATGTTTATGTTGTTGGATAGTGATCCGGCTGACAAAATAAATGAGTACATTGGGGATTTACTGTTCAGGCCATGGAGCAATATTGCTCAATGTTCAGGCTAGGCCTGGAATGACATCAGTGATGTTGGAAGCCAGGGACTTTGTTACCTCTTCATCTCAAAGCTTTCCATACTTGTGCACACACAATTTCTTAACAGGACTGCAATGTCGTCTCAAATAAAAAAATGTTGTGAAAAATAATCACAACGAATGGCTCTTTTACCTGGACCCAATTTCATAGCGCTGCTTAGCGGCTAATTTTGTGCTTACTATGCAATTTCCATTTCATTGCGCTGCTAACCGTAAGCACATGAAAAGGCATGCTAACCTTCCGCTGCTTACCGCACAAAAATAAATGACGTCACAATGCAAATCCACCTGCTAACCTGTGGAACACGCTTGCACCGTAGCAAATTATTTTTCTGCTACAGTAAGCACAAAAATTTGCTTACCATTATGAAATTGGGCCCAGATATCTTCTTTGACTACAGATACTGTCTTAACCTAAATGTAAAATCCTTTAAAATAATGGCAATCCATGACCTGGGCCCAATTTCATAGAGGTGCTAAGCACAAAAACTTGCTTAGCATGAAATTTCTTCTTTGATAACAACAAGATTACCAACCAAATTTCCATATGTTGCATATTGCTTGTTACTGGTATTCATCTGTTGTTTGCTTATCCTGAAAATCAGGTGGAAATTTGGTTGGTAATCCTGTTTTTATCAAGAAAGAAATTTCAAGTTAAGCAATTTTTGTGCTTAGCAGCTCTATGAAATTGGGCCCTGATTGTTTACATGAAACATGCATGGTTGCCATCACTGTAGGCCTACATGGTGAAACGTGTTCAGACAGGAACAAAAAACCCTTATTGTGTTGACCTCCAGCCTTTGAATCTTCAGAAGTAGACAACATCAGTTTTTTTTCCTAATGGGAACCATGTTCAACCATTATACTAGAGATTGCGTTCTATCTACAGCTGTTTGCTGTGTTTAATGTCGCATATTATGTGTAACTTTGAGGGCGTTTGCGGGCAACTTGAGGAGTAACAGGTTGCGTGCGGTTTCCGTGCTTTTTACCACTTAAAAGTGGTAAAAGCTTGATCCTTAAACGCCTTGGACACTATTGGTAATTACTCAAAATAATTATTAGAGGTTGATGGTATAAAACATTGTGAGAAACGGCTCCCTCTGAAGTGACGTAGTTTTGAAGCAAGAAGTATCTTTCATTATTATCTCGCAAGTTCGATGACCGATTGAGCTCAAATTTTCACAGGTTAGTTATTTTATGCATATATGTTGAGATACACCAACTGTTAAGGCTAGTCTTTGACAATTACCAATAGTGTCCACTGCCTTTAAAAGAGAGGTTCAACGCTCAAATTGAGTTTTGTGAGGCACTCATTTGCCAATAGATTGACTCCTTATGAAAATGTAGAGAAAATTGATGGCTGTTTTGAGTGAATATCATCCAAATTCAGAAATGTACTGAATTTTGTTGATAGAAAAATGTACAGACCATGTTTTTGAAATGTGACTTTTCATCAAACAATTCGGTTTGGACAAAAGTTACACATGAAGGGGTTCCAAATTCAGTGGCAATGTTCACAATTTTAATGTAAGATTACATTTAGGCCTAAGTAATTGTAATGTTTTCCTCATTATTTCCATATGACCCCTTCTATTGGAAAATAGGTGGACCACCAAACGAGTTTGATCTACGAGCCTTCTATTCCTGAAAAGTTTGGTCCCGCATTGATGGCAGGTGGATTCCAGAAATATCTAGACTTGTGTAAACAAATTATTGACATTTAAATTTGCATAATAATACATAGTGCCATGGATCATCCTTGATTCAGGCTCTGCCAAGACTGGTTGTGTTAGGACCTGTAGTTCAGACGATAGTCATTTGTAAAGGATTATTTTGTTTTTGGTGAAACTTCGGCGGGAAACACAGTGAAGTACATATAGGGTTTTGTTTCTTACAACGTTCTATGCAAGTTATGTTTGCGGCTCTTGACACCGTGGGTGTTTGTTGTTCAAGCCTTGTGTTCTAAACAGTGAGACAGCAAAAGTACATGTTGTCATTAGAGCGACCAAGACAGCAATTGAGTTTGTATTTTCAGTGGTGTTTTTACTACGCACTGCGTCTACCGGTAATAACTCCTTTGTTTGTTTAGGTTTTGAGCTGTGTACGTTTTGTGTAATTGGTTAATGGTGTGGTTGTTTTTAATAGGCTCAGTGTTTGAACATGGTGGAAGGAATTAGCTATGATATGGTCGGCTTATTTTGAGATGAGTAGGAGGTATTGTTTCAGTTTCTCCTGGAGTCGAGAGTATTTTGAGCCTTGCCTTGGAATTTAATTGCTCATTGATGACTGTTGTGAAAAAATTGGTACACTACGTTTGCTGATGTGTGACAAAGGGGGAACAAAAAGGTTGTGATTTTCCAGTTTGTCATTGGTGTGCTTTTTAAAACGATTTCTATGTTCTCGAAAGATTTCAAGTTGTTGAGGTTGACACGAGTTCCTTGGTGTGAGTTATGGATTACATAATTGAATTGCTGGCACATTTCCAGATTAAGCCGGCCTTGTGAACAGAGACTTTATGTAAACATTTTAAACAACAGTCCGATGATTTCTATGAAACTTCATGTGAATTAGGTCTTGCACTTCTACCCCCTCCCCTCTAACTGTTGCACTTCTACTCCCTCCCTCTAACTGTTGGGAGTGCAAACAATTAGTGTACTCAACAGCTACTTTTAATCCTTTGTGGTTGCAAAATGGGTTTTGCTTGTGTTGTTCTGGACATCTGTATTCAAATGAGGTTTAACTTTCACTGGTGGTCAATACTGACAGTCAGTCACTGCTTCTTTGTATCAGCTGGTCCTCTGGTCAGCTGGTGGCATTGATGAAGGAACAAGGGGGTGCTGGCATAGAAGCGATGTGTTCTGTGACACAGCAGTTTCTTTTGTGAAAGGGCTTTCTGTATCGTGAATACTTTCCATACAGCGAAGGCTCTCATTTATGTAGAGAGTAAGATTTGAACTTCAGAGACCAAAAATGAAAAAAGATTTTCTGAGAAAAATGGAAGATTTGTTAAGGAAGTCTACATAAAACGTATTATTTTATGTGATAACGATTTTCTTTTGGATTGCTTTGCAATCGGTCGACAATAGGCGTTTATTTTGGACTTTGTAATATACTGTATTATGGAAGCAGAGGATGGGAATGGGTGCTTTCAATCTGGGAAGACATCCTGGCTTCTTGGTTTGATCTGCCCATGTCTCAGCAACAATCTCGGCAGTCCAGAGACTAAACCAATGAGATGGTTCCAAGTTGAGAATGGCCAGCTTCAGTCTGTCCCAAAGAAAAAGCTCACAAAGCGACAGAAGCGGTCCAAATCCACGGACGCGCGCAAAAGAGCGGAAAATTACACAGTCGTCAAGGATGCTCAGAAAAATCCCTCGCCAATTATCATCAACAAAGAATCCTCTGAGTTTGATTGGAGTACGAGATGGGGAACGACATCGAACGTTTTGGACACGCAGAAAAATCGCGATACAGTATCGGATTTTCGGAAGCATCCAGTGTTCTCTGCGAGGGAGCTGTCTGCGCTGAGCAGTGAAGCGCCCTCATGTGACGATGAGACACCTCCGTTGTTACGGAGTGATGGGGACCCGTACCAGCCGTATGTGATCATGGAGATTGCAAATGCAAGCGGTCCAGAGACAGAGTCAGAAAGACTGAATAATCCCATTCAAGCACATGAGATTCCGGGATCAGAGGTAATCACAAATTACTTTTGTTAATAACATGTAGTCGGGATTAGTTTAGAGCTTCTCACAATGAGAATAATTATCAACTTTTGTTATTTTTATTTCAGGCACAAACTAAGTTTATTATTAAAATAAAATTGCAGAAAGAGTGACTTTCACTTAAAAGACATCCCACAACTTTCTATTAGCGTGGTCATCGACAGTGCGAGAGAATATGAAAGAAAAAACACCCATGTCACACGAAGTTGTGTGCTTTCAAAATCTAATTCTGAGGTCTCGATATCAAATTTGTGGAAAATTACTTTTTTTTCCCGAAAACTATGTTACTTCAGACGGAGCCATTTCTCACATGTTTTATACTATCAACAGCTTCCCATTACTCGTTAACAAGTAAGGTTTTATGTAGCCCTGGCGGTCTTGCACTTTCGTATTGTACTACAGTGACGTCCTGGACATCAGGGTACATTTCTGGGGCCGAACATTTTCACAGCTTCATAACTCAAATCTTACCTGCAAGAAAGCACCAATTTCAACAGATTCACATTCCATGGCAGCATACATTTTTCTGCAGTGGGTTTTGATCGTCATATATTCTTCACAAATCCGTCATTTTCATGAAATAATGCAACTCCCAACGTTAAGAAATTCAAATTTTTGTTCGTACTCTCACAGTCTGCCCTGTGTACGCAAGACGCAATCTGCGCAAATATTGCGGTTAATATTGCGTTGCGTTTGCGTGTTAACGCTGTGCAGTCAAGATAATGGTGACCAAGAATTCATGCGTCTCGCACGCGAATGTATACGCGTACGCACGGCAACAGACAACACTGTGAGAAAACGATCAAAAGCGGGAATTTTGTAACGAAAATGATGGTATTGTGAGAAATATATGAGGACCAAAACCCACTGCAGAAAAATTTATGCCGCCATAGATTGTGATTCTGTTGAAATCAGTGGCTTGTTGCAGGTAAGATTTGAGTTATGAAGCTTTGAAAATTTTCCGCCCCAGAAACGGGCCTCAATAGTTAGGACTCTGTATAGAAAAAAAAGTGTACAGAGGAAGAGTCCTATATATAGGGCTAGGTTTTATGCTACAATTGTTTTTCAATAATGATGAAGGATAATTATTTTTCAGTAATTACCTTCCTTTAAGGTACATTTCAAAAACAAAGCAAAAATTATTATCATTTATATTAATTATTTTCTGGGAGGGACATGTTATGCACAATTTATTTTTAAACTTTGGGTGATTTATTCATGCTGCTAAAATAATGATGAAGGAAAACTTTGAAAGGTTTTTTCCCATTAGTTTCATGAGTGTCACTCTTACAATAGATTTATTTATTTTTCGTTTCAGAAGGATGATGAGGATAAAGGAGGTGAACAAACGGAGAATGTATGATAGGATAGCAAGAATGATGGATCTGTACATGTTGCAGAACTTCTTTGATGCCATTTAAGTGTGTCTTCCAGTTTGCCAGAGTACATGTAGCTCTTGCCATATTCTTTTGAGGCTGAACCCATCACACATCTAGAATGGTCTTCGCTTTAGCCGTAATCGGACATTTCATCAGTGAAACTGGGCTTTGAAACTGGGCCTTTTGTGTCACTGTTCTTTTGCGTTCTGAATAGTCTCAGCTCCAGCCGCAATCCAACATTACCATTGACACATTCAGAGGGACATGGTATTTGACCATCAGGTAGTAGTCTCCACTCCAGCCGCAATCCAACATTTCGACTGACACATCCATGTTTCTTGTCACTCTGCTCTGAGTGTTCTCTGCTGAAGCCGCAATCCACAATTTCCAGTGACACTCGGGCGGACAAAGAATCAGTCCGGCATGTACGGTATTTCTTTTCCAAGAAGTCTCCGCTCCAGCCCGCAATCCAGCATTTCCACTGACATTTAGAATGGCAGGGAACTGGACCTTGTGTTCCTGGCAACCGAAAGCTGGTATTCTGCATGTAGGCCTATAGACCCCTTGCAATACGCGCAGCGTACTCACATGTGCCTACCCTGGGTATCATTTTGGGTGTCAAAATTGTATTCAAACATGCACAAAAGAGAGTTGCTACCCAAAATTATGCGCATTGTTCGAAGGCGCGTTCTGTACTGTGTTAGAAATCAATAGCTCACCCTTGCATAGCGCAAAACGCTACATGTACGCTGAGGTCACGCGCATGTTTTTGCGCACAGGGAACAGCTATTGTCCAATGATCTGCCTCCTTTTTGAGAGTGTGACGTCATACATGTATGCAATGGGTTCATACTGCACAGCACACTTCATTCACAATTGTGTATGATATATGTAAAACTCCCTTGTGCACTTTTAAGGGCAATGAGTAGGTGAAAAAATAACTATGGGCTTTAGAAACAGATTTTAATTGTGTCAGAAACTAAAAACATAAAATTTCAGGCCTGATTTTTCAAGTGGACAATTTCTCCCGTTGCCTCTGCCTTGTCAATGCCTTGCGGTGCCCCTTGAAATGTTCTAATAGAAATGTACAATTTCCTCATAGATGTGTCCTTTACCGAAAGAGAAAACGCCTTAGTGCCCTTGCCATTTCAAGGTTGTTAGGCAGTACTACATGTTATCTCTAAAAGACAATGCAACCATTGCTAACATTGTAAACAATTACTACTGAATACAAATCGGATGATCACTGCTGATAAGGCACGCTTTAATTTGATGGCAGGGTACGTATCTTGACAATTACGTTGTTATCAGTTTGTGGGTGTGTTTCGAGAAGATAAGAGCACTCAACTTTGATTTTAGGCTTTTTTGTCCCTGATCATAGGAACCTTGGTGTATAATCTGTCAGGAATATCGGTAAGATCAACATTTGCTTCTGGTAATGATACACACTCAAATTTCAGTCCAGCTTTATCTATGCCCAACTTAAAGGCACTGGAAATGTTTGGTAATTGTCAATGACCAGTATTCTCACTTGATGTATTCCAACACATGCAAAAAATAACAAACCTGTGAAAATTTGTGCTCAATTTGGTCATCGAAATTTGCAAGAGAATAATGAAAGAAAAAAACACCCTTGTTGCGTCACTTTGTGTGCTTTCAGATGCGTAGTAAAAGGCTTCAGCTGAGGTCTTTTATTATTCGAGTTAGAAATTACCTCTTTCTCAAAACTGTGTTACTTCATACGGAGCTGTTTCTCACGATGTTTTATACTATCAACAGCTCTCCATTGCTCGTTACCAAGTAAGTTTTTATTCAAACAATTAAAAGGTATGGTCAGAGTTGGACTTCACCACTTAGCGCTGGGGTTGCCAATTTTTCTATGCTCGGAACTGGCGGGATAATTTGTGGATTTACGGCACAAATCTGCATAAATTGTCTCAGAACGACAGCCGTTTCACGCTCAAAACATTTCTCGGACCAAAATATTCCCTTCGAGATTCCGAAGCAAATTTCTCAAGAAAGTGTTTCTGCCTGACTTCTCAATTATTCCAGTTCAACGGCTCGTCTCCATTACAAAACTAAATTCCTCAATTACAAAATGTGAACTACCTCTAATTGATGTGGAGTATTTATAGCTAAACAGCTGGTATGACTTATGGGTTTCTTTGATGGGCTACTTTGCCGCTTTGCCACTGTGGACTCGACAAGACATATCATCAGAGACTCATCACAGGGCAACTGTCCTCACTAACTCATAACTATATTAATAAGCTTTACTAAAGCCTCTTTCAAACAAGAGCAATTTAGCCGGGGTCCCTTGCTAAATTGTAGCATGGTTGTTAAATGTTGCAAAATGTACCTTGCAAAATCTTGTCAAACATTAACGCTACATTTTACAACCATGCTAAAATTAAGCAAGGGACCCCAGTTAAATTGCTATAGTGAATACCACTTTACAAATAATACACAAATAATATAGCAGTACACTACTAGGCTATGCTTGCAAAAACTTGTCAGGCCACCTCGATATTCCCCCCCCCCAAAAAAAAAAAAAGACAAAAAGATAAAGAAATCTTCATCATCTATAGCCTTTGAATAAACGTACTAGATGGATGGCACAATACATGTATGCAATGGTCTTATTATTATTGCATACCAGAATACGGTTACCAAGCCAAATACCATGTAATGTGTATTATCTGAGTGTGACTGGTCTCCCACTATTTTTGCTTAGCAGAAAATCACTATTTTTGCTTAGCAGAAAATCAGGCAAATAGCTGTAAGCAACTGGACAAAATGTCAAGCTTGCTAGGTTTGTAGACAAGCACGGATGTACGGTTCACCTGGCTTTAAAACACAGGGCAACCTAACTGACTCTAGACATTATTTTATTTTAGTGTAATAAGACATTTAAAGGCATTGGACACTATTGGTAATTACTCAAAATAATTGTTAGCATACAAACTTACTTGGAACGAGCAATTGAGAGCTGTTGATAGTAAAACATTGTGAGAAACAGCTCCCTCTGACGTTACATATTTTTTGAGAAAGAGGTAATTTGCTCACTCAAATATTAAAATACTTCAGGCCCGAAGCCTTTTATTAGGCATATGAAAGCACACAAATTTGTAAAACAAGGTTGTTTTTTTCTGCCATTATTATCTCGCAACTTCCACGACCAATCAAGTGAAAATGTTCACAGGTTGTTATTTATACATGTGTTGGGATACACCAGGTGAGAAGACTGGTAAAAATTACCAAAGGTGTCCAGTGCCTTAAATGTTTTTAGATTGTTTTTGGAAGATAAATTACAGTATTAGATAGAGAGACGGATTGATGATATATCTGACCACGCTCCCGCGGAGCATAAACTCATTTCTTTTCTTATAGTGACCTAATGTCTTAAAGGGAAGCAAATATTGTAAGTCTGCAATTCATTTCAAGGGATTTTGTACTACATTTTGTATTGGTTTGCTTTTTCAAAGTGCACATTTTTTTTTCGTCCTCAGGTTTTCAAAAAAAGAAACGAGGCAATCAACTTGTGAACATTCCATTTCCAAAAACAATGTTAGTTTGGTTACATTTTGGGTATTATTTAATAAACTCTGTATAAATGTAGGCCTAGATTATGATTGCTGTGATTGAAGGAATACGTTTGGTAATCTCTCAATTTTGTTTTCAATCTAACAACTTACTTTCTTAGAAGTACAGCAGCTCTCGATTAGTATAAATAAAAGTATCAGTTTTTATCCACCAATTATTGAAGTTAAGAAACCTTAATTAAAGTCAGATACTTTGGTGTAGGCCTGGGCAACTATATAGTGACATTTACTACTTGACTAGACGTGCCTCAAATAGTCGCGATTTTGATACTACTGTAGTCGCGACTAATTTTGAATTCCTTACATGCATTGTAGCATTCTGTTTGCTGCAGGTGCTATGTAGTTGCTGAAAGGATTGAAGTTGTCATGAATAGTCGTGAGCGACACAATTGGTTCACCAAGCAGTAGTCACGACTAATTTTGTAGTAGTAGTGGCGGCTAGATTAACCGAGTAGTTGAAAATTGGTAGTCATGACTCGACTAAGCATTCAATAGTCACGACTTCGACACTAGTCACAATAGTCGCTCAGGCTTTTTTTGGTAAACAACAAATTGATTTATGAAAAGTTGCTCAGATTCAAATTGTTTTGATTGATTTCTAATCAATAGTGGCATTTCAGATGAAGTAATTTCAAAGGATGCCTACTTTAACCCATGAATGGTATGCTTCAGACTTATTAGTGGGTCATTATGCCAAGTTGGGAAACACTTGGTGACATTCGTATGACCTGTGCATGATTTTAGTCCTGCCCCATTTCTGCTGTATTTAATCACTGACTTAGTCAGCACAAAAACGGTTTTGCCTGGTACAATTTGTTCCTTGTAACTAGTGCGCTGAATTTGCACAATGATGTATTTGAGTGTTGAAAAATTAAAAAAAATTAAAATCTTGATATGACACAGACACGGTGTCAATGTTACATCCAAATCACACATTTTTCAAAATAATTTCCATTGAAAAACCTTTTAACAATCTTGTTGTTTCTTATTTTGTTATTTACGCAATAGAATTTTTATTTATAGTTAATATCAAAAATTGTGTTATTGTTCATTTAAATTGTGTTAACTGCCAAATTAATGTAAATTTATTGTGTGATTTTCGACAGGAAGATGATCGAGCAAATCTTGTGTGACAGTGTACTTTTAAAGCTTTTGTGTAGAGTGTACATTGTACATGTCCAAACTGTCATCTGTGAATTTTAATAAAATTTTGTTGGGTAGAATGTGTAATCCCATGGTCATGAGTTTGTGTCAATAAATAAGCTATAAGACAAACACCAATCTCTTTTGTGTAAATATATAAGCTATAAGACAAACACTAATCTCTGACAATGGACTTTGTTTCACCATAGCCATCATCGGCAACGGCGGCGGCAAACTCAGCTTTTTCCTAGGAGGGGAGGGGTGGGGGGGAGAGCTTGTAATTTCGCTCTAATAGCTTGTGGATTTTATTTACTTGTTTACTTTCGGCAAGAATCGAAAAGCTGTGAGTATTTACATAGCTTACCTATGATCAAAGTTTTAGCGAATCTAAAGTGACCATTATCAACCAATCATTCAATCATGTTCCGCAGGATGTTAACTTCGGGAATCTTGCCTTTTTGGTGTTCCTAAAACGAGTGGCCTTCCTGGTTCTATTTTTCCATAATCACAGACCCTAAAAAACTCTGTTGGAAAAAGAACCAAACAAGCAGTGACTTTTTTTTAGTTTTTTTTTTAGCTGCAGGCTCTGTTGTGCTTGTTTTTTGTTTAAAATTTTGTTTTTAAGGGAGTGATTTATGACCATGTAGCCATGACTTCTGACACCTATTATAAGTGTGAATACATATTTTGTATATTTCATTCCTGTGGAATGCTTTGAATTCTTTGAGGGTTTTTGTCTGCATATTTTTCTGTGGCAGGTTATTGTTAACTGTCTGTCCATACATGTATGTGCACATGGCGCAAGTACCAGTATGATGCAGTAATAGTTCGGTGGATTTGAGTACATGTACATGTCATTGTCAAGTGTTCAAGTAAATACTGTACACTCCTGCATGATTATTTATAGCTATATCTTACATACATGATGTAGACGGTACATAAACATGTCAATTTGTCGAATGTACTTATCCCCTAGTATACATTAAAGGCAGTGGACACTATTGGCAATTACTCAAAATAATTATAGGCGTAAAACCTTTCTTGGTGACGAGTAATGGGGAGAGGTTGATGGTATTAAATATTGTGAGAAACGGCTCCCTCTGAAGTGCCACAGTTTTTGAGAAAGAAGTAATTTCCCACGAATTTGATTTCGAGACCTCAAGTTTAGAATTTGAGGTCTCGAAATCAACCATCTAAATGCACACAACTTCGTGTGACAGGGGTGTTTTTTCTTTCATTATTATCACGCAAGTTCGATGACCGATTGAGCTCAAATTTTCACAGGTTTGTTATTTTATGCATATATTGAGATACACCAACTGTGAAGGCAATTACCAATTTGACAATTACCAATAGTGTCAAATGCCTTTAAAGGGTCTGAGTACTTTTTGTCGGACAAAAAACACAATGTCCACAGATTTACATTAAACTTACACAGTTTGAAGATAATGATGGTAGAAAGCTTCCCTGAAAACATTACTTGCTGAGGTGGCACTGTAGTTTTTTTTAGAAAAATTGATTAAAACAAAGTTATGAACATAACTTTTGTCTTAGTGATCATGAGACGAAAATTATTTAAGCATGTGAAAACGTATTTTCATTACATTGTTTTACTAATTTTTTTCAAAAAATACAGCGCATCAGCAACTAATATTTTAAGGTACGCTTTCTAGATGTTATCTTCAAACGGCGTAAGTTTAATGTAAATCTGTGGAATTTGTGTTTTGTGTTACAAAGAGTACCCAAATCCTTTAAAGGTATCACACTTAATTGGTAAGAATACAAAAAATAATTGTTTAATTTCAGTTTGAAAGCTTACTGATCATGAGGTTCATACAACATGTATGAGAAGTTTGGACTGAAAGGGTTTAAAAAAAGGGCAGTCTGACGTTACGTATTTTTGTATGTACATTTAAAAAGTACGGGAATGTTAGTAGAGGATCCAGGGATGTGGACAAGCTCTAAGAGATGTTTTAACTTTCATCTTTCTTATCGGTAAATTTCTAATACTCTTACAGAATTGAAAGATATTTGTATGTTTAAATTACAAATGCACTGAGGCGTTACATGTAATATTAATAAACACAAGACCGCCAGACTTGTACGGTCATAAATTTACAGCGATCTCTCTTTGGGCCTGTGGTCCAGTGCTAATTTCGAACTGTGTTTATGATAGGAATCTGTAGAACTTGTCAGTCCCCTTTCCCCTAGCCCTCAGCAAGAGACCCTGAATAGCAGCTTGTCATAAAAGAATGCACAATTTGTGTAAAAAAGGTACTTCTTTTTTAATAAAGGAAATTATTAACATAACGCTCAAAAACACTTCAAGATCATAAGAAAAAGTCTGGAACCTTTAAGGTATTTGATTGTCATTGTTTTGATAGTACAGGAAGACAGGACACCCAACAGTGTCTCTGCCATATTATGTGATAACTGGTAGTAGGTGAAATCGAAAGGGAATCTTGAACTCCATGAAAATTGGATCACCCTCCCCGGAAGTATTTGATCTTCTCCTTGAAATTTAATTTCCTGGAGGGGTTTATCGGCAGGTAAATCGGAATTTCAAGGCAATCTCACTCAGCAACGAGACTGTCTTAGACTGGCTGTTAGGTCACCACGCGTGTATGACTTTATAATGCCCTGTCCTTGACCGTGGTTGTCGTTAAGAAATGATTAAAACTGATATTTTGATTAATAATTCGTGGGATATTTTGGCAATAGACATTGTCTTTTTTGAGGATGACATGTACTCTGTCAAGCTTGGAACTACATTTAGCTTGGACTACATGTACATGTAGCGTATTGCTTCACAGAGGCCTTGTAGGCTGTGGCCTCTGTTGCCCCTGGTCTTGGTATTGGTGCCCTTCAACAGTTGCCCCCCCCCCATAGACTCTAAGATTTTTCAGTGGAAATGCCCTTTGCAAAATGAAAATGGCCTTGCCCTCTCAAAGATGAAATTCCAAGCCTGATGTTATACTATGTCTGTACGCGTAGATGAAAGGAAAACAAGATCAACCTCGTTCATTCCGTTTGTCATCCATGTCACATGTCATCCATGTCACAACCAAAGTTTTTTCCCTAACTAAAAAACATTGTTGCAAGCTGCAAAGTATTTCTGTTCATGCATCTCGTCTGGAAATCCATTTCTCCAGAAAGGGGGAACTTTCAACGGTCAAGACGAGTCTTCTCACTTGGTGTATCCCGACATGTGTATGCATAAATTAACAAATTTGTGAAAATTTTGGCACAATTGGTCATTGACGTTGCAAGAACATAATGAAAGAAAAATAACCCTTGTTTGTCAGTACTGACTATACAGTGCTTTCTGAGCTACTGTGTTTGTTGAAATCATCATCTTTAAATAAATAGATGTTACATGCTGTCTTTTCCCTATTAAAGATGTGTGCAGTCATTACATAGATATCTATTTGAAGATCAGTCTTAATCCAGCTGTGTTATTAATGCCCTAGAACCTCCTTAAAGCAGCAGTCTGATTCTAAATATTCCATTCATATCATGTAGGTGTAACACAACTTTATATGCATAGGCCTACTGATCTTGATTTTGACAATTGAAACAAATAAGAAAGAGAGACTGAATGCCCCTTTAATGCCTCTTTCAACTTCCTCATTTTGCACTTACAGGAGCAACCTCAGTGTAATCATGCTTGTGAAACATAATGCAGTGTTCACAATGCATTAAAAGTTGTAATACAGGTTGGTACATAGCATTATTTAGATAAGGACTGATAGTCCCTTTAAATGGTTCCAATGACATAGACCTTCCTCCAGAAGACGATCGGAGCATACTGAAGGAAACGTCAAGTTCAAACCAACGATTCTTTTCAGAACCACCCCAACTCATTGAGAGATCATTCATTACATGGTGTGACCGCAAACCTTTCCATATGACAACGACCTTCCTGTTAATTAAATGCCTTCACACTCCAAAGTTTCATCCTATGATCCTCATCTTCAATGTATACAAAGGTAGTACATGGATGTATAACTGCTCAAATCAAAAGTTGGCCTAGATGTTAAAACAATGTCTGCCTTAAACCAGTTGGAAAATCTGGAATGCACATCCCGACATCCCACCACTTTCCTTTACAAGATGCACATCTCGAAAGCAGCTTAAAGGGTCATGTTTGTAAGACAAAAAAACACAATGTTCACAGATTTACATTAAAATTACACAGTTTGAATATATTGGTAGTAGAAAGCTTCCCTAAAAATATTACTTGCCGAGGTGCTATAGTTTTTGAGAAATGAGTAAAACAATGTCATGAAATTTATTTTAGCATGTAAAAACGTGTTTGTATGACATTGTTTTACTCATTTCTAAAAAACTACAGCACCTCAGCAACTAATATTTTAAGGTACATGTGCGCTTTCTACTATCATTAACTTCAAACGATGTAAGTTTAACGTAAATCTGTGGACTTTGTGTTACAAAAAGTACCCAAATCCTTTAAACCCAATCTTGCATTAGTTCTGAAAATCATGGTTGATATCGTCAATCATGACTCACCATCTCTAATAAAGACGATACGATTGCTCCTTTAATACTAGCCCCCCCCCCCACCTTTGGATGACGTAGTGCACTTGCTCCAGCAGAGAGCAAATCCTCTCATGATAATAAAATGTGTCTCTTGGAGAAGGACGACAGTACGGTGTGGAGGTTGCATTACCTTCAGATGACAGGATGGTTACACATGTCCACACATGGATGAGATGGTTTCTGGCTGCTGAGAGCTACCCACCGATACCTCGCCAGGGTAGGTGGGGTTTCAACTATTTTTTCTCGTTCATCTATGAGTGATAATTGTTGGTTGTTTCTTTTCTGTCATTGTGTTTGAAGCCTCTCCCATCTGGAGAACGGGAAGCAAAATGTTGTCATGAAAGTCTAATGAAGTCACTGAAGAAGGGTGTGTGTGTTTGTGCTCACACAGCAGTCTGCTTGAAGTCATCCTGTGGCATGTTCGCTAGGGTGTTTTTTGTAGCAATTGTTTGGAAGTCTGTGTAGAATTTATTCGTTGAGTATGTAAAGGGATTGTATAATTTTGGTAAATGAAAGCCACTGTTGGTTTCAATCCTACAGTTGTAATATACCATCAAACCAATCTGTGAAAATTTCATTTTGGTTATGTCCACACCTACGAAGAATAATCATTCCCAAATTGGAATACACAATTTAAGAAACATTACTTTATATGTAAGTAAGTAATTAAGTATATGTAAGTAACTCGTCCTAACTCGAGATAAGACTAGCCTTAACTCTTTGTGAAATCCACCCTAGAACAATGGAAAGCAATTTAAAGTACATTAATACACAATGTAAAAAGTGAAAAACAAATGAACAGCAGGACTGACCAATTATTTGAGGGCAAAGGTTGCTCTTCAAACTTGTTGATGATTTGTTGATGTTGAACAAGAGTTTCTGATAACATTAATGGAAAGCAATAGTGGATCTCATTGTTGTCAAGAAAACGGTAAACAAGTTTAGGGATTTTGTTTAGGTCTGGATTGTCATTTTTGAAAGGGAAATGCCATTTTCATAGGACAAGTTCCAATGGAATGCCAAGCCTGGAATTACATGTTTGAGAGGGCAAGGTCCGGTCATTTTGCAAAGAGCACTTCCATTAGAAAATCGCAGAACAAGTTTATGAGAAGCTTTTGAAGGGGCATCAGGTTCAAGAGCAGGGCAACAGAGGCAATGGCCTCTGTGTCCTTCACGTAAAAAGGACAGGCCAGGAATAATCTGATAAGTTTATCTTAATGTTTCCTTGTGGTTAAGGGAATAGCCTTCATGTCTTATTGTATTCTGTTTATCAAATGAGATCTATGACCGTCACCCATCCCGCCATGGTCAGGGTGATTGAACATAGAGTGATATTAATAGACAGTATTGAATAACCCCTTTTTGCTAGGAAAAATCGCCATCTTGTACAGCAAACGGTATGCGTGCCAATGTGTACATCATCGAAGCCCGCAGCACTCCCGGTGTGATTTCTACTGCACATGCACGCACACACGCACACGCACGCACATATTGTAAATCAGATATTTGAGCCGCGTGACGTCATATTCAATACGGTCTATTAACCCTTCAGTTCAGAAACCATAGCGACCAGAAACAGCTGTTGCCCATAGCGGCTGAGAATGGCTGCAAGACTTGACCTACTCTCACTCAACCGAAAAAAGGTCAAAGTAAAAGTCATGACCTGAAATAACATCTTCAAATGTTTTCAATGTTAACATCTACATTGTATTTGAAAAGCAATACAAAATTGTTGTTTTATACTGTGTTTGTTTCAACAACAAAAAAGTTGTTTAAAAAATCTCTCCTATAAAAACCCCATGTCTGGGCGTATGGTGATGATGAAACACAGAAAATAATCGCCTCCAAAGGGGTTAATTCATTGACGTCTCATTGCCTAGGTCCAATTCCGTTAAGCTCTTAAGTGCATAAGTTTTTTCTAAGCCAACATTTTACCATATCATGTGTGTTGCTTATGGCTGGTGTTTTGAGGCATATTGAATGGTGAGATACATGTATCAACATCATACCTACTTTGCTGTGTAGATTTGTTTTTGAAAACTTGACTTGCTATTTATTCTACTGCCGCAGAGTAGAGTTCGGAGTTCGGTTAGGATAGATACGTTTACATTTTGGAGACTATTTAGTTCTGAAAGCAGCTGTCCTGCTGATTAATTACTACCTCAGGGAGATAGGAAATAAACCTACCTGCACCTTTACTATGTATTATAAAGTGTATATTTTATTGGAATTAAAAATGCACTCACCAATTGGGAAAGATTCTGTAGTAACGAGAGTTGACATTGATAAATGATATTAAGATGACTCATACTGCACGCTGTAGTTGATGTCAATTGAAACGCCTGCTTATAAATGACTGATTGTTGTAATCTCTGTGGATCAAATGTGTCCTCTGTCACTCCCGCTCTCCTTCCCGTAATAATCGTTCTCCAATGTCAATAGACCGTTATCACGCTGTCACCATCTTGGTCATGTTCCCTGTTTCCATAACAGAAATGATTGCTAGCATTCATTGCGCAAACATGGCACCAGACTATTATTTCGTCCAGCCTCAGTTTGGTTACAATGAGTTGGAATGGAGTAAAATCAAGATGGCTACACCGTGATAAAGGTCATTATTACTCTCAGCAGTTATCCTCCCCTCTCACTGTAAAATCCAAACACAAGCTTTCCTTCTCATCAAACCTGATTGACAAAGTAAAACCCATCATGCTTTCAACCCAGTCAATCCCCTACCCATCAATTTCCCTGAATTATTCTCACCCAATTGTACCCATCCCAACCCAGGCTCTAATCCTGCCCCTTTATCGCCCCAACTCTCCCTGATCAACCCAGTCAATCCCCTACCCATCAATTTCCCTGAATTATTCTCACCCAATTGTACCCATCCCAACCCAGGCTCTAATCCTGCCCCTTTATCACCCCAACTCTCCCTGATCAACCCAGTCAATCCCCTACCCATCAATTTCCCTGAATTATTCTCACCCAATTGTACCCATCCCAACCCAGGCTCTAATCCTGCCCCTTTATCACCCCAACTCTCCCTAATCAACCCAGTCAATCCCCTACCCATCAATTTCCCTGAATTATGCTTACCCAATTGTACCCATCCCAACCCAGGCTCTAATCCTGCCCCTTTATCGCCCCAACTCTCCCTAATCAACCCAGTCAATCCCCTACCCATCAATTTCCCTGAATTATGCTTACCCAATTGTACCCATCCCAACCCAGGCTCTAATCCTGCCCCTTTATCGCCCCAACTTTCCCTGATCAACCCAGTCAATCGCCTTCCTATCAGGTTTCCTACATTATGCTCACCCTGTTGTACCTCATCCCTTCAACCCCTCTTACATGTATCCTGCACCTTCATCATCCCAACCTTCCCCATCAACCCGGTCTAACCCATCTATTTCCCTGCATAGAAATAATAACACATCATTTGTAAGGTGTACTTTCTCTGTAAAGCATGCTTACCCACCTATACCCTTACCCCATGTTCAGCATCACCTTGACCATGTCAACCTACTACCTTTATCTTCTTCACATGATTTCCTTTATGAGTAAAGTAATAACTAGACCAGGAGGAAAACGTTGGCGCCAGCTGTCACGCCACATCAGTAGTTTCTCATCGTCCCCATTGATCCCCCCATCCCCTCTGCCTGCATCTCTATTTTCTGCCCTTGAGCGATTCAGACAGTTATTGGTATTATCAATTGACTGTATTAGATCTGCATATTTGTTCATGTGCGATTACTGTCTGGTGAAAGTATTGGAGCTGAATTGTCATCAGGATTCTCCCCAGATTTTTTCTAAATTGCGGGGCATTCTGGACCGCTGGAAGTTTGGCCGAAGCATGCTGAATTAAAATAAGGTCTTCCGAATGTTTTCTTCTGTGTGTTTATATTGGTTTTAAAACCCCTACTGTTCAATCTGGAGCATTCTATATGTTTTTTTTGTGTTCATACTCGTTGTTTTTTTTAAAATTATAAATACAAATAAAAACGTTTGCTAATCGGCACGCAAACGGCGCATAACGGCCCGATGCGTGAGCTTGTGCATGGGGATAACCCTGGTGATTGTCAGATGAGTGTTGGGCAGAAAGGATGGGGGAAAAGAATGTGTGGCAGGGTGTCCTATGCTCCTGAAGCTGTTGAGAAAGTTATAAGGAACGATGTACAGGGATAACAACGGTGTAAAGTGCCTAAGCTGCTAGTAAGAAAAAGAGGGAGGCAAAACAAAAGAGGGAGAGATAAACTAAATGTAGAGTGACGCAGCTGAGTGGTTAAGAGCATCGAATTCAAGTTCTGATGCTAAGTCACCAGAGTCATGAATCGCGGTCGTGACACTTGTGTCCTTGAGCTAGATACTTTATTATAATTGCTTCTCTTCACCCAGGGGTATAAATGGGTACCTGCGAGGGTGGAGGTTTATATTGTGAATGAAAAAGCCTTCAGAGCGCCACGGCAGCTCGGGGCTGTATACTCCCTATAGGGAGCTGAGGAAAGATTAGAGGGACTAATGTAAAGCGCATTGAGACGGTTTATTGTGAAATACACTATATAAGAATTTGTTTAGTAATCCATCCTTTCATACGAAACATCCTTTGTCTTCACCACTTTATTCCTATTGGTTCAAAGCCACTATTGTTTCTGAAAGAGAAACTTTGATTGGCTGTATTTTCCCGTTTCTTTCTGGATCCTTCCCTTTAATCCCTTTCCCCTCTCTTTTTCTATAAATGGATGTACATGTACTTGTTTTATGCCTCTGAAGAAGGTCCGGTTTGGATCGAAAGCTAAGGCCATCTACCCTACTCATATAAGAATTTGTTATTTAATGAATAGGGTTGATGGCCTTAGCTTTCGATCCAAACCGGACCTTCTTCAGAGGCATAAAACAAGTACAAACAAATACATATCCATTTATAGAAAAGGAGAGGGGGAAAGGGATTAAAGAAAGGATCCAGAAAGAAGCGGGAAAATAACAGCCAATCAAAGTTTCTATTTCAGAGACAATATTGGTGGCTATGAACCAATAGGAGTGAAGTGGCGAGAACAAAGGATGTTTAGTATGAAAGGATGGGTTACTAGACCATAAAAGTGGTAAATGTATTGTTCGACAACAATGCAGGGAGACATAAAAGGGTAGGATTAGAGAGCAAGTTGCATCATGGTGCAACTAACAATGGTCAATTAATAAGAATAGCAAGATCAAAGGTTATTAATTTTGGTTTTTACCCATACACCGATGTGTGTTAGCACCGTATACTCAGTACTTTCCCGAGTCCTGTGAAAAAATATCACAGGCATGTTACTCGGGTGGGATTCGAACCCATGACCCTTGCAATTCTAGAGCAGTGTCTTACCAACTAGACTACCGAGGTTGCCCGGCAGCTAGAGGCAGTTTGAATCCTATGTTTTGGCAGCGGGTACCGCAACGATATAATAGATGTCAAAGGTATGATGATTTGTTATTTATATATTATGTACGCTACCTTGTACACAGTGTATCACAATATTACATCCTGAGGAGGAGTTTACTAAAGCCTCTGTACAGTAATTTCCCTTGAATAATTAATTGTTACCAGTTTGTGACTCATCAACCAAAACATCCGATGGTTGATTGTACTTGAATGTTTCCCAAAACAATATTGTAAACAACTACGTCAATAAACATCAAAACAAAAATAACGGACTGTACATTAGATTGAATTCCAGGACAACACAGTAATGACATACGTAGTTTTCACATAATTCCATATGAGGCTCTTAATGGATTAAACATATGCTGGTTTCGTTGATCTGTGACGGTGACTGCTACGTCTGGAGAGTTCCAGGAATAATTTGCCCGTTGAATCAAGAGGGACACTGAGTAATCAAACATTGTTGAATGCCACAGGCTTGCCAATTGTTTCCCGTAGGAGTTAGACTGCGTGTAGTGGCTGTTATTGTTAAAGGCGGTGGACACTATTGGTAATTACTCAAAATAATTATTAGCATAAAACATTTCTTGGTGACGAGTAATGGGGAGAGGTTGATAGTATAAAACATTGTGAAAAGCGGCTCCCTCTGAAGTGCCATAGTTTTCGAGAAAGAAGTAATCTTCCACGAAGTTGATTTCGAGACCTCAGATTTAGAACTTGAGGTCGCGAAATCAACCATTTAAACGCATACAACTTCGTGTGACAAGGGTGTTTTTTCTTTCATTATTGTCTCCCAAGTTCGATGACCGATTTAGTTCAAATTTCCACAGGTTTGTTGTTTTATGCATATGTTGAGATACACTAACTGTGAAGGCTAGTCTTTGACAATTACCAATAGTGTCCACTGCCTTTAAAGGCACTGTACATGTACATGTAGACTATTGGTAATTTTTCAAAACAATTGTTTATCATACAAACTTACTTGGTAACTGGCAATGGAGAGCTAATGATAGTAATAAAACATTGTGAGAAATGGATTTCTCTGAAGTAACATAGTTTTTGAGAAAGAGGTAATTTGCTCACTCAAATAATAAAAAGACTTTAGGTCTGAAGCCTGTTTAGACATCTGAAAGCACACAAGTGTGTGCAACAAGGGTGTTTTTTCCGTCATTATTCTCTTGCAACTTCAATGACCAGTATTGTGTTCAATATTTTTTACAGACAAGTGAGAATACTGGTCTTTGACAATGGGAGAGTTTTGAGACGCTGGTGGCAGCAGACATAATGGTCCTTTTTTGCACCTTTGTGCGTGCGCGCACATGCTCAGTATTGCCCTTGTAGGTCTGAGCCTGCGCAGAACTGTGGAAAGGGACCGTCCAAAAGTCTCCCATTACTAAAGGTTGTCCAGAGCCTTTAAAGGTATCACACAGCATTGGTACTGTACTTAGGATAACAAACATCGTGGTTAAATTTTAGTATGAAAGCTCAAAGTATTATGAAGTTCATACTAGAACCTATTTTTCTGTGAAATATTTCCCTCTGAAATGAAGTCATTCTGTAGCTGAAAACCTTAACAAAAAATCTGTTGATTTCGGTTGTTAAAATCAAAATTATGGATTTTGTGTTTACTTGCCGATAATTGTTCATGGTTTTCATTATTTTCTGCTGACTCATAATGGTTAAGCCCGAACGTTTACATGTTTGTTGTTTCACGTATGGTTGATAAATAATTACACAATACATGAACACTGTCTGCGACTAGTTTTTCAGGTCTAATGCAGTAATCTTTTGTATTTAATACCTTGAGGTTATGACTGGGTTTGAGAGATACATGTAGATCCCTTGTGAGTCTGTTATTTTCTTCAATGAAACACAGTATTTTTCATCAACAAAATATAAACTGATTTAATAAAAGGCCAGTGATTTGTCAGAATCAGGCATGCAACTTTTCCTCGGATCAGCTGATTTACTCTTTTTTTTTATTCTCAGTTTTACCATTCAAAATTGAAAAATACTATACAAATTTACAGATTGCATGCCTGCAGAATTTTCTCCTGATTTTCTTCATACCTGTACCTGCATTTTCCTTTGCCTTTGAACTTACTTGAATATGCGAACTTGTGTCTTATCCTCCTCACCTCCCATCAATGCCCATTTGTAGGGATGTAGAGAGTCGGTGAATCCATAACTGAAACACCCTGGACATTCACAAGGTTTTAGATATCGCTAGACCAAATCAACATTGTATCAGTTTCAGGATGTTGTCATTCGTAGGTCTTCATTTTTTATTCCACTTGCGATTCTTGAAGATGTTTTAACACAAGTTAAAACTTGTGTCAAAGCAACTGATCTCCCATTTGTAGTAGTGATGTACACATACCGTATGTACATGTGCATGTGATGTAGTGACTCTATAAATTCATTACTTGACCACCCTGGCATTCAGGAGGTTTTAATCTCTAAACCAAAAGGAGACTGTGACTTGGAGGTTTCAGGATTTTATCATTGTTCTTCCTTTGCCTTTGCACTTTCTTGAAGATGTGAACTTAAGTCTAGTCTCCTATGCATAGTGATGTAGACACCCTGTGAACCCATTACTGTACCACCCTGGACATCTTGGTTTTATTTATCTCTAGACTAAAATGAGATGCCCTCCATTTTGTACGGAATGTTCTCGTTTGTCCGATCACACTCCTCAAATAGTAGAAAAGCCACCCCCCCAAAAAAAACCCAACAACAACGAAAACCGGAAACAAATAATGTTCAACTTAAAAAACTTGTTTTTGTTTAAGAATCAAGCCCTGATGTTATAGGCCTACTTCCATCTTTTCGACCCCTTAGGGTTTATTTGTTGTTGAATAGACAAACAGAAAAAGCTTTAAGACGTAGCTCCTTGGAGTGGTTTACCATAACCCCTCCTCACTCTAGCAAAATCTAACACCGCTATGAATGTTTAGCACCCCAATCGTTGGACTCTGATTGAAGTGTTATTCCTGACCCCATTTAAAGCACAGTTTAGTACTTAAGTGCATTCCTCAGTCCACCAGAATCTACCAAAACACACTGTAGGATTTTGATAGGATTTTGGGAACTTGTGTTGTTAATGAAAGTTATTGTATGTTTTAGGTGGGCATGCAAAAACATTTTTCTTTGATGCGATGCTGTTTAAACTCTGTATTTTTGCAAACAGTTTATTTAAATTCAACAGGTCTTAAAACTTTAATGTCTTACAATTTGCCAAATTTTTTACTGTCTGTCCATTGCCCCCTTGGCTGTAACTCCCTCAGAAGTGCGTGAACCCCATGTCGCCCCCGTCTCTATAGGATGGCAGCTCTGATCGCGTGGGGCGTAGAAACGGGACAGCAACTTCTCAGTTACACCCTCGTCAGCCCCAATGAGCTCCTGAGGTCCTACCACCAATTACCCCAACCATGTAGGTATTGTGTTCTTTGCAGAGTTTGACTTGCATCCCTTGCCTGACAACTAACCTACTTTCTCAGCTAGTTACTAAACCCTTCAAAACCACACAGCTGTCCTGTTTTGTGTGTTACAATGTAGTTACAATGTACTAAGCCTTTCCAAACCACACAGCAGCCCTGTTTTGAGTGTTGGGGTGATTTTTTAAGTTAGTTACTAAACCCTTCAAAACCACACAGCTGTCCTGTTTTGAATGTTAGAGTGATTTTTTTAGTTAGTTACTAAACCCTTCAAACCACACAGCTGTCCTGTTTTGTGTATTGGAGTGATTATCTTAGTTAGTTACTAAACCCTTCAAACCACACAGCTGTCCTGTTTTGTGTGTTAGAGTGATTTTTTTTAGTTCGTTACTAAACCCTTCAAAACTACACAGCTGTCCTGTTTTTGTTTTGTGTCAGAGAGTGATTTTTTTAGTTATATATAGTTACTAAGCCCTTTAAACCACACAGCTGTCCTGTTTTGGGTGTTAGTGGTTTTTTAGTTAGTTACTAAACCCTTCAAACCACACAGCTGTCCTGTTTTGTGTGTTAGAGTGATTTTTTTAAGTTAGTTACTAAACCCTTCAAACCACACAGCTGTCCAGTTTTTTTTAGTGTTAGACTTTACTAAAGCCTTTCAAAACCACTCAGCTGTCCTGTTTTGAGTGGTTAACTGTAGCTTAACTTAACTTAACTTAACTTAACTTAACTTAACTTAACTTATCTTCCTATAACTTACTTTCCCTTTACTTTCCCTTCCCTTAACTTAAACGTAACTTAACCTACATGTACATGTAAGTTAACTTTACTTACATATAACTTAACTCCCCTTAACTTAACTAAACTTTTAAAGTTCTCTTCACAGGCCTGTAATTACATGCATGCCTTGAAGGCCATGGCTTCCATTGCCCCTAGTCTTGGCCTTGCCCTTTAAAAGTTGAAATTCCAGGCTTGCCTGCCCTAGGCAGGATGGCTAATGGCCACTCATGAAGAGCATCAACACCAATTTCATGTCAGAAAATTTGTGCAGGTATGAATGATTTATGTGTGAGAATCCTTGCATGTTGCACCATTTTTGAGCCGCATGTGGACCTAAATCGCCAACAATTTCACGAAGGGCCAAAAACCTTAAAAAAACGATAAAAAACGGATTTTGATTTTTTTTGGTGGATTTGACTATTGTGATCGGGATCTAACTATTTACGAAGTCATAGGTCTCAAAATTGTCTAGTTTCTTAATTACGCTAATTTGACAAATGACAAAAACCTCAAGAACCTGGAATTATGTTTTCACAAAGAGCCAAAAACTTTTTTGTAATTTTTTCTGTATACCTTACCACGTTGATTGTACAGCTGGCGCAGTGCCAATCATGAACGCGCCGGCTTTTGCGTTTTCATGAAGAGCCAAAAACTTAAAAGGACAAAAAATAAGCACCACCCGGAATTGCGTTTTCACGAAGTGCATAAAAGTGTATTGCTCTACCGCGTGGAATTATCCCTTGGCACGGTGCCAAAAGTGGGTGCTCCGGCTTTTGCGTTTTCACGAACAGCCAAAAAGTTTATACACGACGCTCTGCACGCAGACCGTGTTTTGTAACGTTTTCACGAAGAAAACATTTTGTTAATTAAATAATTACTCATTAATTAAACACGTTAGGGACAAAGTTGAAACAGATCTCTTCTTGGATCTCTTCTTCCCTGACATGTAAAACATTCCAAGATTAAATTTTGAATAGTCTACCAACTAGTAGTTTCAAAATTAGCTGAACTTAAAATGCGGTTTTCTCGAAACAGACAAATTTGGCTGTAGAGGACTTTTTGGCCCTTCGTGAAATTGCTGACGATATGTGACCCGCTCTATGAAAATGAGTCAGATGTTGACAATTAAAAAATTTAAGTTAGATGCATGGCTGGAAATAACACACCAGCAGCTGTTATTTGGTATACTGTACATATACGTCTAAGCTTTGGCGTGTGTCGCGTTGCTGAGTTACTCCAATTTGAAATTAGCCAGTATATCATTTTTTTTGTTAAAAAAGAGTTACAAGTACACTGATGTTTTAAACTACCATTTCGCGCAAAAGGATACAAATTGACTTAAGTATGATCACAAAATTGTTGTATTCATAGCTTTTTTGGCAACAAAAAAGTGTTCTAAAGGTTTACCATGCAAGTATAAATCTTAAAAAGTAAAATAAAAATAAAGAGTGGGTCACAATATGCACGTCACAAGGTCAAACTGAATCAGAGTGGTTTGTGAAATTGGGCTTTATTTCACAGAGAGCTAAGAATGATCTTAAGGTATGACAGCAATTTAAATTGTTCAGAGTACAAACCATTGTGGTGATTTTGACATCGCTTTTAAGATCAAACTTCGTTGAGTTCAAGTTTTATCCAGGCTTTTTTTTCACAGAGAGCTATACTAAGGTTAGTAGGATTTGAAACTTTGCATGGTGGAAGTAAGATATAGAAAAGTTTGCGGTAACACCATGTAAAAACAATCTCTAAATGAGTTGGGGTGGTTCTGAAAAGAACCGTTTGATTAACTCGACGTTTCGATCAGTATGCTCTGTATTCTCCAGAAGACGATCAGAGCATACTGATCGAAACGTCGAGTTAATCCAACGGTTCTTTTCAGAACCACCCCAACTCATTGAGAGATTGTTATTACATGGTGTTACCGCAAACTTTTCTATATTATACTAAGGTTGATCTTAAATTATGATGGCAGTTGTAAGCAAAGTGTATTATCGGAATAATAATAGTCATGATAATAATCATTTATTCATTTATATAGCGCACATTCCAACATAATTGTGTTCAAATGTACTAAACAATAAAATATGAATAAAAAGTACAAGAAAGTACATGTACACTATAAAACTACACCCATGGTATGCAGTATAACACACATTAAAATTAATAAAGATAGAGGCAATAAAATTACTTTAAAAGTGAACAATTTAAATTACGAATAAAATTACCACAATCAAAAGAAGATTAAAACCAATTATGAATACTAATGACTACGGCAGTATTGACCATTCATAGATGAATCGCGGTGTTTGTGAGATCGAGCTCTGCCAGGCTAGCAAAAGTAAGAATTATCGGCACCTATCGTTTTCCCTTCTGTAGTGAGAGAAAAGTTTATTAGAGCTTGATGGCTTTGTAGTTGAATTAATAAAGGAATAAAAGGGTGCGACGAGTTCTTAAACTGCCGTTTAAAACCGGCAGGGTCAGGGCGGTGCGAATAAAGCCCGAGCCGAAAGCGAGGGCCTTTATCGCACAGCCACGACCCTGCAAGGTTTTAATTGGCAGTTTAAGAACGAGTCACTATTCTTTTATTCCCATTTATAACAGCCTTTTTTCTTAAAAAAACTCTGTAAAACTTATCCGTTTTGTTGACTTCCTGGGTGTGTTGCATTTTTTATGACTGAGATAGTTTTCGGATATATGCATTAGTGCGCATAGTTATTATGCATCTAAACGTATCCGGAAAAAAAAAAGGAAACAAAAAAGGAATAGCGAAACTGTCTGAGGTACATGTATTTATGAATGAAAGTTTCTATTGGAAGTGATGTGGCATGTTGCATTTCCTCTAACCTTATTAGTCTTGTTTGTTGTGCATGTCTAATTTATGTATCGCAGCTAGACGATCGTCTCGAGTGGATGATGTGTTACATTGACTTTCCTAATAAACCATCACACAGGCCTGTATGCTTCATTTTTGAAAGGGCAAGGGCATTAAGGCATTTTCTCCAAGAAGGGGACTCTGTGAGGAATACACATCATGTACATTTCCTATTGGAGCATTTCAATGGCACCAGCCATCAATTTCACCAAACTCTGTCTAACTTAGGATTAATCTTGGGACTAAGGACTGGTTCAGTTCCGTATCCAAATACGTAGGACGCATTGAACCCATCCTAAGTTAAGACAGGTTACTCGTCCTAACTCGAGATAGGATTAATCCTAGCGTTTCGTGAAATCGACTGCAGGGCAATGAGCAGGGGGTACGAAGGCAACCACCTTCATACCTCTGTAAAGCATCAGACCTGCCATCGATTTCACAAAACTCTTCCTAACTTAAGACTAATCTTAGGACTTAGGACGAGTCCCAATCCTGCACTGTAGCATGCAGACCTTAAGATTAATCCTAAGTTAGGACGAGTTACTCGTCATAACTCGAGATAAGACGAGTCCTAACTCTTTGTGAAATCGACCCCAGGCCACTGGTAAATTTTGAGCAGCTTTGGTTGTGATTCCCGTTTATATGGCAGTTACGTAACTGGTTGTATAGCTTCTGAATTGCCTCCCATGAACAAATATATTGGTAGACTGTCACCAATTTTTTTCACCAGATGTCACACAGTGTAAGGTAAAGTCTCTAGCCAGTTTTCCCTAATGTTGCAAATGTTGGCAGCTCTGATGTATATATCATTAGTATTCTCAACTTTGCAGTACAATATTTATAAAAAGCAGCTGTTTTATTTTTGCAACGACAAATGAAAGTTTTGTTTTCTGGGTCACCCCTTCGCTACGCCAGCTGTTGCCTTTTTTGCGCAAACAATCACTGAACATTCTGTTTTCATTCTAACAAAATGGTATGCAAAACCTGTTTGAATGGACGGCCAAGCTGTGATTGTTTTGACAAGGTGCGGAAACTGACGCTCTTTACCAAAGGTTCTGAGTTTTATTGATCAATTTTTTGCGGAGTATAAGGGCGGATGATTCACATACTCTGTGGGTGTTGTACAGGTATGTTGTAAAAACAGTTTCCTCCATTTTATTTTTTTTTTTCATTTTTTTTTCAGAAGAATGACTCCCAAGAATATTTGATCACGATGTTTATGCCAAAAATTCCACGAAAAGGATTAGTTGCTGGTAATTTTGGTTGATAAAAGAAATAGGCTATAGTTTGATAGGTTGCCATTGGCATTAGCAATTTGTAAAGGTACCGTGTACACATGCACATGTACATGTATGGTGTGTAATGTTAAATTCGTTATTTTAAAGGCTTCGTTCATTCAGAACGGGTGTACAATTTAACTCATTGCTCTCGGTCACATTTCCACCACATTGACCAACCATTTGAAACCATTCAACTCCAGGCGTAGTGTATCGCGGCACAACTGGGTGCAGAAACTACATAATTTACAGTACCTTGTTACTGTGTACGTACTATACATGTCCTGTCTCTCATAGGAGGAGGGTGACTGTATGTACATTGTATACTGCATAGACTGTGAAATTACCACAAGATTACAGGTTAGTGTGCATTTTAAAACAAAATCATTCAAGTATCATGTATTGAAGGCTGGCATAGATACATTATGTAGCTTATTGTACAGTATCTATCATCCAAAGCCACAGTGGGTGATATTAAATGGTCGCACAGTAGGAGGGTTGATTGTGTACAGTATTGCTTTCATCAATTGATGCAGGCTGGCAAAGTTAATCATTATTCAAAACCACACTGAATGATATTGAATGGTCAGACAGTAGGATGGATGACTGTGAACTGTACTGTGTGCAGGCATGTAAGAGTTTCCTCTCTTCACTCTCTGTGTACAAAAGTATAAGAATATCATCTTTTTTGTTCTTGCCTTGTTTTCTCTTTTCCTCTTATTTTCATGGATAGTTATTCACATGCCTGTGTGTGGATATATTTATTGCAGGCTGGAACAAATAATCTACATCATCATTCAACACCACAGTGGATGATGTTGAATGGTCAGACAGTAGGAGGGTTAATCCATTCTATTCAGTTGTCAACCAAATCCTTTACTTAGCCTCTCCTAGCTTATGAATTATTCATAGAAATTTAAGTTATTCCCCAGGCAAGCAACGTCTCAGCCAATCAGTTGATATCATCTTGATACTTACTATAAATGCTGTACACACAGAACAGAATAATATGGAGAGGATGCTGCACAATGCTTTGTCAGCTTTTCCTCTTGCTGTTCTATTAATACATAATATGCAAACATCACTAGCGTCAGATTACACTTGTATTTCAAAAACAAAAGCATGACTCACCATGCACTAGGCATTGTTATATTTCATTTTAAAGGCACTGGACACTTTTAGTAAACACCCAAGCTAGGTGTTAGCATAAAAAACTTACTTGTTAACGAATGATGTAAAGCTCTTGATAGGATAAAATATTGTGAGAAAAGGCTTCCTCTGAAGTAATGTAGTTTTTTAGAACAAGTATGTATTAAAGGACTTTGCAGGCATCTGAAGGCACACAAGCTTGCACAACAATTTTTTTTTAAATTGTTCTCTTGCAACTTCGATGACCAATTGAGTCCAAATTATCACAAGTTTGTTATTTCATGCATACATATGTTGGAATACACCACGTGAGAATACTGGTCTTTGACAATTACCAAAGATGTCCAGTGCTTTAAACCTTAAACTAAACAAGTGAGATTTCAAGTTATTGATGGAATTGTAGGCGTGCCAGTATGTGCATGTAGTATCACTGTATTGGAAGCTCAACTCTGTGACATGGCCCACTGTGGACACACTGAAAAAAAAAAAACCAGTCAAAAAACATTTATTTGCTGTGTAGTTATAACAATTATTTGATATGTGTATTATACAAATATTGACTGCTTCGAGTGCTATGGTTAAAACTATGACTCCCGAGGTGATCCCCGGGAGCGATCTATTTTCCCCAGGTGAAGCCGAGGGAAAATAGAACGCTACGGGGATCACCGAGGGAGTCATAGTTTTAAACATTGCACAAGTCAAAGCAGTCAATATTTGTTTTATAACACCCCAAACATTTCTAAATACTGTACTATTATTATTAAGTTACAGACCTGAATGCTACAATCCACGGACGACGCGAATACAGATTGCAAAAACTTTTACTGTGCTGCATGTAGTGTCGTGCAATCCAAAATGGTTACAGACTATTGATTTATCATCCTCGTACACGCAACGGACGTCTGGGTACTGCACGCCGTGTGCTAGTCTTCGGACTAGCGCACGGCAAACCGACGCACTATCACACGGCCGTCGTCTAGCAAAACTAAGACATGTCATGTGACGCGCTCTAAACCAATGAGCAGGCAGAATACTTGCAAGGGGTGTTATAATCATAACTACAGTGTGTACATTAGGTGTCTATCATGTGTTTATGAATGAGGCTACATCACATTGTGGTATCACTGTCACATTTTGTGTCATAATAGGTTTATATGGATTTTACTAACTTACTACTTTTAGTTTAAAGGCAGTGGACACTATTGGTAATAGTCAAAGACTAGTCTTCACAGTTGGTGTATCTCAACATAAGCATAAAATAACAAACTTGTGAAAATTTGAGCTCGATTGGTCATCGAACTTGCGAGATAATAATGACAGAAAAAAAAACACCCTTGTCACACGAAGTTGTGTGCGTTTATGATGGTTGATTTCACGACCTCAAGTTCTAAATCTGAGGTCTCGAAAACTACGTCACTTCAGAGGGAGCTGTTTCTCACAATGTTTTACACTATCAACCTCTCCCCGTTACTCGTCACCAACATAGGTTTTATGCTAATAACTATTTTGAGTAATTACAAATAGTGTCCACTGCCTTTAAGCTTGTGTGACTGTGTCTTCAGACATTTTTTTGCCGACGTAATTATACATACAGATACTAAAGAATTACATGTACATGTAAAGGGATCATGTATCTGTAGAGTAGACTACATAATGTTGTGACCGATGACATGAATTATTTGCAATTGAGAGCCATGGTGCCTGGACTTCCTGCAGGCTTGATTTGTACACAACCTACAAGAACATGCAAAATGTTTTGTCTTCTTGTACGCGCTAATCCTTCAACCAGATGCTCGAAAATAAGCCATAAGCTACTCCTAGTTTTTGTATTGCACTCTGCGTATTGTGAGTGTCAATGCGTCACGCTCCACATACGGTCAGTGCAAAAATTACATTCTTAACTTTGCGCATGCAAAAACCAAAAACCAAACTTTAATCTAACCTCGTTGACTTAATGAGGCTGGAAGATAAATTTTGCCTCATTGGATGTGGGACGCAGAAGCGCTATATTTTGTCGTATTCCACTCGCGCTTGTGTGATAACTTATAATAATATGGAGATCAGGTTGCTCGTCTCAAAACTTGTTCAGCTGTTATTTTTATATCTCTTGAAGATTTGTGGAAACTATGACACAAAATGTAAAATATCCCAAATGACCAGGACCTAATTTCATGGCTCTGCTTACCGTAAGCACAGAATCAGCGGTTACGGAAGCAGGGGTCGTTTTCACAAAGAGTTAGGACTAGTCCTAACTTAGGACTAGTCCTAGGAGATATACAAATTGCATGGCTAGTCCTAAGTTAGGACAAGTGACTGGTCCTAACTCGAGATAAGACTAGTCCTAACTCTTTGTGAAATCCACCCAAGGGAATTCTGTGCTTACGGCAAGCGTATTTCACGGGTTAGCAGCGAATTTGGGCTTCTGCGCGTGCGTACTTCACGTTACTAGGCATTCTACGCTTACAAGGCTAGCGCAGAAATTCGGCGCTTGCACGTAAGCGGAGAATCGCGATCATAAGCACAGAATTCGGCGGTAAGCAGAGCCATGAATTTGGGCCCAGTAGTGTATCCTGCCTGCCAGGAAATGACCTAGAATGTACAAGGTCACTCTTTAAAAAAAACACACTCTTTTTAAAAAGAAGTTAAAAGACATGTATGGTACTAAATTTCAGACACCCTATATACACGTACATATAAGTACAGTAGGCCGTGTGTGAACTTTTGTTCAATCACTCGTCAAAATGATTATGTATTATCATACAGGTTCTACCTCCACACATTGTATACACATAGTTATATAGGCCTACAGAGTGTAAGTGAACAACATTGCATTTTGGTTTTGCGTGTCTAAAAAGCATTATACACATTAAAACTTCCATAGTTTATATGCGCTCAAAACCGCATCACAATTATTGACAAAAATATGCATTAATACACATTTCAAAAGTATTAAAACAGTAATAAAATGGCAGCCTAGTCACCCAGACCACATTAAAACTACCATCAAATATGTTTACAGCCAGTGAGTCACTGTATGTAGAAATACAATACACACGTACATACATTAGTGTTCTGCCAGTGAGCAGAATTCCTAGAGTCGACTGCCTTTTTTATTATAAAATGAAGTCTTCTATAGAGGTTTACAACTAAACGTGCTCATGGCGTTTGCTTCAATAAAAGTTTCCTCTTGGTTGTGCTTCAGTGGTGCAAAGATCAAGAATTTTTTATTTTTTTTAATAGAATATGGAATGTAACTGAAAAGTTTTTGAAAAAAATGAGAAATTTCCCATCCCCAGTTGCAGCAATACTGCATGTATCTCACATCATGAATCACAGAGCAAAAAATAGTGTCTGTCATTGATAGGTTTTCACTTAGAATCCTGAGATTATACACAGGTTTACCGATGTAAGATTACACAGACATGGCACTACACAATTGTACAAATGTCCTTGTATATAATATGCTCACACAAATCTATTTACTATAACAATGTACCAATGATGACACAGAATTCCTGTTTGGTGTGGCATCAGGTGCCTTGAGTACGTGAGGTGTATTGGGTTGGAACCCACAGTATATGGGGTAATGGGTGATAAAGTGGGCCCTCTATATTTCAATCCCAGAGAGTAAATTTTCCACTAGACTCTTAAATAACAAAATGCCAGTGAATGATTTCCCTTGTATAGCAGGGCAAAATGCTGTGCAAAATATGTCAGTCGCTTCTCAAAAACCATCATTTGCTACTCAATATTGTAACCATTGAGTGTGCAAAATTTGTTCTGTCGAAATATTTTTGCTATCAATATAAACCACAAGGGAAACTGACTGGGTAAACTTTCAAATGATTTTTGGGGTTGAATAAAGAATTGACTAGAGTGGGATTCGAACCAACGACCTCCAGATCAACTGAGCTATCTAGCCCTATATTGGCAGTCTCCCTGTTTTGTCAATATCTTTGTGAAATATTTTGCTACATATTTTGCTACGCAAAATTGCTGGATGAAATCAATCCCTGAAAGTCAATCTTTAAATTTGAGAGGAGCGTATCCTAGCCAGCGGTTCCACCCCCTCAATGTCACTCCAAGATGAACTGCACCCAGTGGTTTGTTACTGTCTGCTTACAATCCACCCCCATCTAACCATCCCCAAGTACTAAAAACAACAAACAGTTTGATTAGGTTTCCATTCCCACAAAAGGAAGTTGAAGCATCTCACCTTTGGTTGTTATATAGATTATCCATCTGGTAGTCAAAATGTATTTCCTGTTCCGGTAGGGCCTAACGAGTTGTTATTATTGTTTCCTGTGACTCCAACTAACTGTTAAGAAATTTGTCAAATGTGAATTCTTTCATTGATAGTTTGAAAAGTTTTCTGACTGACTGCATGGTTTACGATATAATTAAAACATTTCAAGGATTCAATTCTAAACAGATTTTATTAAATCTTGTGGCATAAAAATTTGAGAATCACTACTGTATCACCCTTCTGCGTATTTTTGCTATGTTTCTTGTTATAATGCGTAATAAAACACAATCAATTTTATTTCATAGAGTGTACAAAAGTCTTGCAATTCACTTAATTTCTTTGTACATGTGTATAAAATGTTGCAAAACATACATTTACAATGATTTCTTAGTGTGTGTAAACAAAAAAGTCATACAATGCACCATATTTTGGACCGCGTGAGGGCGGTCTCAATCACTTCCGGGGTATATTCTTTCATACCCAAAACATTTATTAAAGACTGGAACACATTACCACCACAGACATTTAATCCATCAAGGACAACAAGACTTTTAAAGGAGCCCTTATAATCCACCTCTAAAGAAACTTAAAACTACAGCGCAACAAAAGTGACAGAACGCCTATTAAAACTGTGCAGGACGAATCACGTAGACCCCCGAAAGTGACAAAACTACTGTTGAGAGCGCCCTCACGCGGTAAAAAATAAGGCTTATTCACATACCTTTGTTTGGGTAAAAAAAAAGTCATTAATTTCACTAATTTCTTGGTATGGGTAGCAAAAAAGTAATAAAGTCAACTTTTGTTTCTTTGTATATTAACAAAAAAAGTCTTAGAACCAAAAAGAAATTCATTCATTTGGACCTCTTTTTCCCCCAAGAATGCTACAGGCAGTAACAATGTTTATTTGTTAGGCCTTGCAGTTACCTCATCATCGACCTCTGGGAAAAAATACAAATGAAAACTGTGCCAAGGATGTACATGTATACCAGTGGTTGACACCAGTAACCTATCCTCAATAAAGTTTGCTACCTGACAGGAAAGACTAACCCACACTGACGTATCAGTCAGGGCTAAGCTTGTGTTTGTCGCACCCGCTATTTGAAATGTTTGTTTGTGAAATTACCTGTTTCATTATTAACCACAATAATCTAGTCATGTTGAATAAATAACCTCGCCACATAACTCATTTGTTGCTTCTGTGTGCCCGCGTTGTCGTAACTCAAATAATTTTTACATTTCTCCAGTCAGCTTGACCAGATGTTGATGGATTTGTTTTCCCTGTGACAGGACCCCCTTGGACTCGAATTATAACTGCATTCCAGGAAATGTTCATAACAGAGTCAAAAGAAATGTGTTGAGTTTTTGTGCAAATGCCTTTGTCAAAAACTTTGCCTGGATTGTAACATTTGTTGATTGCTGTTAATGATTTCTTCTCGGTCTTTTGTTAGCCACTGATGGTACTTTGAACGACAAAGACATATTTAAACCATGCACCATTCCGAGTTAGTGAAAAATAAACACTGGAATGAACTTCATCTGTATACACGTTCATGTTGAGCTGTTCATCTGCGTTCTGAAGGAAATAAATCTTTAGCCCTGGAGAAAGACTCTACTTGGGTCGAAACATCAGGCCACCTACTATTCCTTTGGAAATAAATATATCGCAAATGTCTTCATTGTTGGAAAGTTCAAATCTCAGCATCTTGAAGAAATGTTTTATTATTCGCTCTCTCCTGTAGATGATGCTGCTACCATGGCAACAGATGGAGATGAAATCTTGATCCACGATGTGGCCAAGGAGCTGCAGCTGGGGGTTGCGTTCCTCTCAGGTATATAGAACATTCCATTCTTTTCACAATTTCTTGTTGCATGCTACCATGTAATGTTAGGTACCATGTAGTAAGATAGAGCGATACACAGTTATTATGTAGCTTGTTTTTTTCACACCTGAAACTGGCGTTTTGAAGACTGTGGACACTATTGGTAATTGTCAAAGACCAGTCTTCTCACTTGGTGTATCTCAACATATGCATAAAATAACCAACCTGTAATAAATTTGAGCTTGATTGGTCGCTGGAGTTGCGAGATAACTATGAAAGAAAAAAACACCCTTGTCACACGAAGTTGTGTGCTTTCAGATGCTTGATTTCAAGACCTCAAGTTCTAAACTTGAGGTCTCGAAATCAAGTTCGTGGAAAATTACTTCTTTCTCGAAAACTATGTTACTTCAGAGGGAGCCGTTTCTCACAATGTTTTATACCATCAACCTCTCCCCATTACTCGTAACCAAATGAGGTTTCATGCTAATAATTATTTTGAGTAATTACCAATAGTGTCCACTGCCTTTAACCCTTGTTCCCATTTGGGTTTTTACAGTTTTTTATTTGTTTATTTATTAGAGTACCGCGACTTTCCTGTAGAATGACAAAACTAAATCCAAGCATGGTAAACTGACCTCCCAGTCAACTTACCCATTCGTGGTGTAAAACTAACAGGCTAAAAGAGGTCGTGGAATAATAATACTAATACCAGCTCTTCTATAGCGCAATTCCCCCCACAAAAACAAAAATACACTAGAATAAAAAAGTTTTAAGGTTGCGTTTGAAAGCAACATCTGTTGGAGAGACTTCCGCACAGCCATTGTAAACTTAACAGGGCCGCTAAAAAGTGAAAAAGTAACGCCTCTGCGCTGTACATGTATACCAACCGCAGTCAGTCACAGTTACTTTCCGCGTGGCCGTTGAAGAAAAAGCCAATGGGAACACAGCTTTAATATTTTAGATGGGTATGCAGAGCTGTTTGAATTATGAAAACCAGTTGAAGGTTTACAAAGTGATGCAGCGCAATCTGCATCTGTTTGTGCTAGAATAACTTCCAAGCTCAAAAGGTTGAACTAGAGAGAAGCATAAGGTATAGAAAAACAAATATAAAATGGTTCACTTTGGGTGGACAATCGATTATAGCCCCCCCCCCTCACTCCAAATAGAGCTAATACAATATTCTATGGTAGTCATATGGTAGTCTAATATAGTCATACTATGACTACATGTAAAAACACACCACAGACCGCAAAAAATTTCTGAACAAACAACAGGTTGATGATGACAGAATGTGAACGGAATGTACATTTCATGCATACAAATGAGCCATGACTTTTATGTAAATCGAATACAATTTCCATACTTGGACTGTAAATGTTTTGGATGCAAAACTACATGTTGAGTTGGTCATCACAAAATGACCGTTTAGAAGTTAAGATTTATGATTGTAGGAATTTACTCAAATAAAAATTATAATTATTACTTTGCCATGTATTGTGTATTGGTTGTTTATCCATCAACGCCCAACATCTGGTTGCGTACAATGTATACAAAGACTATAAGCAATGGATTGATACTTGCCAAAAACAATTTTATTCTGAATGCTCAAAGATAATAAAGTTCGTACCAGAACCATCCTCCTTTTAAATTTATCTGCCTGGAATGTTCCTGGTCATTGCCTCCATGCCCTTTTAGGAGGTGCAGTTTACTCAATAAAAACTGCCTTGCCCTTCTTAACAAGGCAAGGCTTCTGTTCAGCAGAGTGTGGGTTTGAATCCCGGTTGTGACACCTGTGTCCCTGAGCGAGACACTTTGCTTCTCTCCACTAAAGCATAATGGGTACCTGCGAGGGCAGAGATGGTTCTTGTGATTGATTCAGCTGAGTAGTGCATAAACTAATCTTGCACAGGCTGTAAACTCCCAAGGGAGCTGAGATGGTTTAAAGAATGAATGACCCCAGTGACCAGGGGTAATAATGTTGGAAGCGCTTTGAGATGACCTTAAAGTGTGAAAAGCGATCTATAAAAATTGGTTATTATTATTATTACAATAACAAAGAACAAAGCTGAACCAAGATTGTACTCATGGAGGACTCTGTTATAAAAAGACTGAAAATCCTTGTAGGTAAAATTTGTTTTCTTCATTTTATTATTTGTTTTTTTTTTCTCAGGAGGAAAAACCAATGAAGGTTATCCGATTATTACGATGCCAGACTGTCCCAAGTTTGAGCTCATCACAGACGAAGAGTTTATTCGATTGTTAACTTATTTAATCAGAATACCAAGGTAAGAAACAGCTTTGACTAAATCAACTATTTTTAATGTATGCTGCTTTAGACTTTAAGTTTTAGGCTTTGAGTGTAGCGCATGACAAGTAAGTCTCAAAGACTCTGGGCACTTTTGGTAATTGTCAAAGGCCAGTCTTTTAACAAAATTTGAACTCAATTGGTCATCAAAGTTGCGAGATAACTATGAAAGAAAAACACCCTTGTCACAAGAAGTTGTGTGCTTTCAGATGCTTGATTTCGAGACCTCAAAATTAGATTTTGAGGTCTCAAAATCAAAATCGTGGAAAACTACTTCTTTTTCAAAAACTACGATACTTCAGAGGGAGCCGTTTCTCACAATGTTTATACTATCAACAGCTCCCCATAACTCATTACCAAGTAAGGTTTTATGCTAGCAATTATTTTGAGTAATTACCAATAGTGTCCACTGCCTTTAAAGCCATTGGACACTTTCTGAACAGAACAAAAATTAAAAGTTCACAGATTTACAAATAACTTTCAGGGTTTACAGAAGGTAAAGGTGAAAGACTTCCCTTGAAATATTATTCCATGAAATGCTAATACTTTTTGAGAAAACATAAAATCAATTCTTGATATCGAGAATAACTGATCTATTTTAAACACATGCCATGACACGGCGAAACGTGCGGAAACAAGGGTGGGTTTTCCCTTTATTTTCTCCCGACTCTGATGACCGATTGAGCCTAAATTTTCACAGGTTTGTTATTTTGTATTAGTTGTGATACAAGAAGTGTGGGCCTTTGGACAATACTGTTTACCGAAAGTGTCCAATGGCTTTAAAGGGTCCTAGGTATTTTTTTAGGACACAAAACACAATATCCACAGATTTACATTAAACTTAAACGGTTTGAAGATAATGATGGTAGACTTGCTGAGGTGCTGTAGATTTTTGAGAAATGGGTAAAACAATGTCACAAAAAATAATTTTTGTCTCAGTTTCCTTCCTCCAAGGTTTTAGCACGTACATTGCTAAAATAATTTTCGTCTCATTTTTCGTGACTTTTTTATTTATTTTTTATTTTTTTAATACTCATTACTCAAATCAGCAAATAATATTCTAAGGAAAGTTTTCTACCATCATTATCTTCAAACCGTGTAAGTTTAATGTAAATCTGTAGACATTGTGTTTTGTGTCCTACAAAGAGTACCAAAATCCTTTAGAAAATGTCCTCTTTGCAAAAATTAGCATTTTGTTATAGGGCTTGTATGTCAACAACCCCCAGGACAAAATTTTGATTTTTTTTGTCCTTTTATTGGGTTTTAAATTCTGTGTAACATAGATTATTTTGAGTGCCAACAAAATATTAATGAAGCCCAGGCTCTGTTTTCTCACTACTATAGTGGGGTGCACCCATAATTGCATTAGATCACTATGAACTGTACCAGAATCAATGATGAGCTCTAGAGGGCGACATAACGCCTCACCAGTAAAAACAAATCTGAAGCTGAGTGTACATTTACAATGTTGGGGAAAGTACAAACATTTGTAAATTAGGATGATGCCAATTGTCACCCCCAGTAAATGTTTCTTTTAAAATGTTTTCACTAAAAGCCACGTACGTAAATAAATCTTTTTGCAAAGCTTTGTAAGAATGCTGTTCGAAAACTTAGACTGTGCCTCGAATGCGGTACGAATTCACATTGAATTCAGTCAGAACGCTCCAGAATAGACGATGTGACCTGTGGCATTAGAGCCAAAAAGCCTGGACTTCCTGCAGGCACGATTTGTTCACAGCCTAATGGAAGGAAACATATAATCTTAAATTTTATGGAGTTGCACTATCCAAATCTTATCAAATTTTGTTATTATGAAAGAGTGCACATCTCTAAACTTGTCCAGCTTTACTTTCATAACTCTTGGATTTATGTGGAAATTATAACACAAAATATACTTTCCCATATGACCAGTGCAGTATGTGCAGTATCTTGCCTGCCAGACTAGCCAAAGAATGTACAAGGTCACACTTACAAATGTATTGTAAACAAAGTTCACATGGTCTGTAGCCACTATGGTTGGAATGTCAAGAATAATGCAAACAGAATGCAGCGTGAATATTAAGAATGTTCTGTGAATGGTGCCCGATAGGGTATAAAATGCTGCTGAATCTAGCATTTTCATCACTCTCAGCCCAACCACCGCCGAGTATGTTGGGGGGGGGGGGGGGGGGGTTAAGGGCTTTGAGAAGGGATTCTTATGCTCTAATAGCTTTGGCTGCAGCTACTACGCTATGCATGTTTGTACTAACACCCTTTCTCGTCTTTTGTTTTTTTATGTATAATGTTTTCTTTTCTGTGAACATGCAGCTATTTCAAAGGCTCGAACCATGCAAGGTATAGTCTTATTAGTGTTTGTGTTGCATCCTTTATTTTTGCCAATTTAACAATTTCTGCTGTCTGGCACCATTTTAAGACTACACAATGCTGCATGTCATAATGTGCTTAGAAAGCTCCTCATTTAATTTGTTGGTATACAATTTTTTGGATGAAAGAATTAATTTTTGGTGAATGGGTTTCATTAAAGGTACAGTATTTATTTGTAATCGGGTGATGGAATTTCATTTGTCAGAGGAACCGGGATTCAAAGCTTTTTGAGTGTTCATGTGCGGGTTTTATAGGGTCTGGTACTTTAAGACACGAAATACAATGTCCACAGATTGACATTAAACTCACACGGTTTGACGATAATGATAGTAGAAAGCTTTCCTTAAAATATTACTTGTTGAGGTGCTGTAGTTTTGAGAAACGAGTAAAACAATGTCAATTTGTTTTTCCCCTTGAAAATAATGAAAATAATGTTCGTCTCACTGAGACAAACATTAATATCAGGACTTGTTTCTCAATGGGTACAGCACCTCAGTAGTAATATTTTAAGGGAAGTTTTCTACCATCATTATCTTCAAACTGTGCAAGTTTAATGTCAATCTGTGGATATTGTGTTTTGTGTCCAACAAAAAGTACCCAGCCCCTTTAAAGCTTTGCATGGTGAGGTGTCAATGTATATTCGGTTTGCAGTAACACCATCTACTTTGTTGTGTAGATTTGTACGATGAGAACTTGTCTTGCTACTTATGTATAAGCAGGACAGTTTTTCAGAGCTAAGCAGACTCCCGAATTCCAAAATCTACATTGTTCTCTGAATAAATTGCAAGACAAGTTCTCAAAGCACAAATCCACGCAGAAAAGAAGATAATTTGACATGGTGACCTTCCAAAAATGGAATCAGTTTTATGAAGTTTGTTTTTATTTTAAAAACTTTTTCATAGAGAGAGACAAAAAAAAAAAAAAAAAGGAATGGGAAATTTTTTACCAAAATGAATGTTCAGAGAATTGACAGAATGTTTGCGGCACACCCCCAAAACTTGCTCTGTATTGGCGTTTACATACCTCCCCCCTTTCACCAAGCCACATATCTACAAAAGGAAGAACATTTTCCAAGCCCGCCCGTACCAAGGATAGTACCTGGGTGCACATCTGTGCAGTTGTTGTTTTATTTTTGGCCAGTTTTTAAATATGTTTTACCAACATTTTATCACTGTGGTCACCAAATGCACAATTGTTTAACATGTTAGTACATGTACATGCAGTGGACACTATTGGTAACTACTCAAAATAAGTTCTAGCATAAAACCCTTTTTTGTAACGAGTCATGGAGAGCTATTGATAGTATAAAACATTGAGAAATGGCTCCCTCTGAAGTAACGTAGTATTCGAGAAAGAAGTAATTTTCCACGATTTTGATTTCGAGACCTTAGAATTAGATTTTGAGGTCTTGGAATCAAGCATCTGAAAGCACACAACTTTGTGTGACAAGGGTTTTTTTTCTTTCATTATTATCTCGCAACTTTGACGACCAATTGAGCGTAAACTTTCACAGTTTTGTTATTTTATGCATTTATTGAGATACACCAAGTGAGAAGACTGGTCTTTGACAATTGCCGATAGTGTCCAGTGTCTTTAAAAATGTAAATAATAGCAAGTTCTTTTATAAGGCTTTTTACAATAACCGTATCAATGCGCTTTAAATAATAGTGCCCTGGTCATTGGGCCATTAACATTCCTTTAATCTTTCTCAGCTCCCTGGAGAGTATACAGCCCCGAGCTACCGGGTGCTCTAAATGCTTTGCAAACCCAATAGCAAGCTACCTGCAAGTCAGTCGTCCGACTGACTACAAAATATTAAGGGGGCCTCGAAGTTGTTTCAGGCAATCAAAACCTTTCGCTGTTAGACAAATTTAGCAGATATACAGGTCATGCAACTTAAAGTGGTCAATTCACAAAAGGGTTCAAGACTTGATCCTAACTGTATAACATGTTCTAGGTGTTATTGACACTGTCTAAAAAGAGATGCTTGCCTAACTAAATGACATTAAACTTATTAAAGGAACGTTACAGAATTGGTAAGAAACCAACATCGTGAAGATCACAGATTTACATCAAATTTGCACGGTCTAATGATGATGATAGAAGAAAACATCCCTTGAAATATTTCTGTCAGAAATTTCATATTTGATGAGAAATAAACAAGCTCATTTCGTGTTTAGAGTTTATCGCTCACTGAGCGTTTTATTTATTTAATTTTTGGCATCGATGCAGTGCAAAATTTGTAATCGGTTTTTCACTATACTTTCGTGACCCAGATGGCCGATTGATCTCGAACTTCTACAGGTTTGTCAGTTAATGTATATGGTGGATTAACAAAGTGCTTGTAACACTGCCAGCAACTTTTTTGCTAGCAAAACCAATTCTGTAATGTTCCTTTAATCTAAACACTAAGGTATTTGTAGAGGAATAAAAAATAGTAAGTAACTAATCATGTGCCATGACAAAGCATCTAATTACAATAACAGGCACGGACCATGTACTTTTTTATCCCAATAAAGTTTTTTTTTTTAATCATTTCCTTTCAGTAATGGTTTGTGGGATTCATGCCTTATCACAAATTTATCAAATGCTCCAAAGTCTCTCATTGTGTTGTGCTGTATTCAGAATCTGAGAGCCAAACTGACCATGCTTTGAGCTTGCTCCTTTTACTCTATGATCTCAGCATCAAACACTATAAGTTTACACTCCGGCTTCCCTATCTCCCTCCACGATGTTGTTGCCAGGAGGGCATACATGTACCATGCAATAAGAGCCAACATTGACCGGGGGTAGCTAGAATGTATGTACAGGGCTACAATCCCGGCAAAAATGCTTGGGCCACCCGTTTGAAACATGACTATAAACAATCCCTCCCCCCTTGCGCTTATTGCTGATGGAAGCGCATACTGCGCAATAAGAGCCAACATTGACAGGGGGTAGCTAGAATGTACAGGGCTACAATCCTGATGAAAATTGCTTGGGCCACCCGTTCGAAACATGACTATAAACATTCTCCCCCCCCCATCCCTCCTCCCCCACTCAATATTGATGGAAGTGCATACTGCGCAATGAGAGCCAACATTGAAAGGGGGCACAGGGCCTTGGTGCGGGGGGTGGGGGGGGGCATTCAGATATGGCCGGGATTGTAGCTCAGTGGTCTAGACATCTCTCTGGAATGGCAAAGGTCCTGGGCTCAAATCTTATCAGTAATTCTGAGTACTGACTGAGTATTCAGTGCTTAACACAAATCAGTGTGAAACACAAAACTTAGTATCCCGAAGCAAATTGAAAATAAATTGTTGCAGTTTACCTGCTCCTAATATATGATTTGAACCTATTTATTCGGCTAGCCTGAATTAATCTGACGTCACACTTTGAGTGTCGTAATAAGTGCCAGAGACTGGCCTCTAGTGTACACGTAGATTTAGGTCCAGCTTCAACTTTCGCCTACAATCCTGGCCAAAATGCTTGGGCCACCCATTCCTAACGTTACAATAACCATTCCCTGTCCACTTACCCCTGACAATAAACATTCTCTCCCCCGTTCCCCCGCTCGGTGTTGACTGGAACACAGAAGACTGTGAAACAATGAGAACCAACGTTGGAAGGGGGCCCAACGAGGTAGTGTATGGTCGGGATGGTAGCTACAATTCGGGCCAAACTGGTTGGGACACTTTAGAATTGTTATCAGAAGGTTGAAGTCACATCCCCTGGTCCCCTACCACTTGTTACCAGGAGGGCTTACCATACAATGAGAACCAATATTGTCATTGAGGTTGGTGTCCGGGAGGAGCTACCGGGCAAGGCCAGTGTTCTAGTGGTATGACATCTACTCTGGAATAGCAAAGGTGTTGGGTTTGAATCCCAGCCGAGTAATATACTGAGTGAAAGCACCAAGTATACAGTGCTTTAAAGCCCAGTTCATACTTTTTGCGAATGTGAATGCAATACGAATTTTGACGTCACAGGGCTGTTTTTGCAGCGAATGTTTCGACGGAATTGAGCACAAATCAACTGATGCAAATTATTTGCAGGAAGTATGAACTAGGCTTAACTCATCGGTGTGGGATGAAACACAAATAACAGTCTATATCCCTGATGCAAATTTAACATCCATAAGCCTTTTTGAGATATGGCGGACACAATGTTAAAACACAAAAAGGTTTGGGTAAATTTGTGTGTATACACCCAAACCAAACAGTACACGCCTATCACGTCCGCCATAACTCAAAAAAGCTTATTAATTTATCTCTTCACTATTTTGTAGCATGCTTGACATGGACAAGGGATTCGTCCTCCTGGTAGACAAGCGGAGTGAAACATGGGGAGCTGTCAAGTCGGCTCTCGTAAGGATAGCGGTAAGGAGACTCATGTCTTAAAGTTTTGTAAATTGTAATGTAAATTATAATGTTACGGTTCACAGTATTGCACAGGATTGGTAGAGCTGAGAAAATAGTCACAAACAGTGTACATGGTTTGTGTGATCAACCATGTTTAACATGAAATAACAAACCTGTGAAAATTTGGGCCTAATTTTGTTTGACGCCCTACATGGAAAGTGTAAGTTTTCAAAATGATAAATTGTTATTGTTTTATTTTTCTTGAAACCAAGGATGCCTCATAAGTGAACTTATTCACTGTGGCTCGCAAGCCTGAGGAAACCTGTAAATAAGGCTGAATAAGAAACACAGGGATTAACCTCAAGTCTTGCACAATAAGTTTCTGGTTTCTTTTAGATGCACTTCATGTACACATGATCTGTGGCGAAATGTCCCATCCGAAGGACAAAACAATGGGTGCGTTCGATGAGTTTCCCTGTGTCGACCCCACTGTGCTCATTCGGGTGAGCCCCTGACAAGAGCTAATCGAACGACGTCATGCACCCCTGGCCAGCCCCTAGTTCCACAAGCAGGGCATTTGGGGCTGACCGGGGTGAGCCCCTAGAATGACGTCAAAGCTATCCGAACGTACTGGGGCAGACCGGGGTCGACCCGGGGAAGCTAATCAATCGCAGCCCAGTAATTGTTAAGTGTCTTGCTTAAAGACACGTGCCACAACAGGGTCTTGAACTCACACTCTGCTGATCAGAAACACCAGAGCTTGAGACCGGTGCTCTTAATCGCTCGGCCACGATACGCCAAAGAGCGTCAGTCGCTGATTGAAAAAAAAAAAAGGAACTCAGTCAGTGCCAAAGCTGAAGCTGAAGCCTTGGTTTCAGCCATTAGTGTGGATCCCTGACTCCAATTCAGATATCAAATGAAGCATTTTGAAAGGCACCTTGCTATTTTAGATTCAAGCCTCATTGTGGTATATATCCAAAGGCTGTTATCTACATCTGTCGGCACAGACTGAGATGGCTTCTGTTTTATGCTTTCGTTTAGTTTTCACAGCACTTGAGCATGCTCAAATGTTTTGTATATTATTTTTATTGTCATGTTGTAGCATGTTTATTATTTATTCCTAACTGTTATTTATTTGTTTTGTATCCCCCTTTTTCATTATCCATGTTGTCTGTTCCTTCTCCACTTTGCACTTGTTCCTTCCATTATGCATGCCATTATTGATGTTTCATTGATGCATCTTATTGCATGGTTGTTTTGTGCATTCACATCTTCCACTTTCACTGCACATATTTCGATAATTTTACCTTATTCATACTTTCCTTTTACTTTTTGCTCCATTTGCTCATTCTCCTCTCTTGTCTTCCCCATTCGCCTCTTTCGTATGCATTTTTGCCTTCCCTATTTTTGCTTTTTCCATTCTTGCCATTCCTGTACTTGCCTCTTCTTGCCTTTCCCATTTTGGCTTTGTCTTTCCCATTCTTGCCTTCCCTGTACATGCACTTTGCCGTACATATTCTTGGCTTTCCTATTTTTGCCTTGTTTTTCCCATTTTTGCCTTTTCTTTCCCATTCCTAATGATCCCATTCTTTCCCATTCTTGCATTTTCCATTCTTTCCCATTCATGTCTTTCCCATTCTTTTCCATTCTTGCCTTTCCCATTCTTTCCCATTCTTGCCTTTCCCATTCTTTCCCATTCTTTCCCATTCTTGCCTTTCCCATTCTTTCCCATTCTTGCCTTTCCCATTCTTTCCAGTTCTTGCCTTTCCCATTCTTTCCCATTCTTTCCCATTCATGTCTTTCCCATTCTTTCCCATTCTTGCCTTTCCCATTCTTTCCCGTTCTTGCCTTTCCCATTCTTATCTTTCTTGTTAAACCGGTCTCCCCACTCCATCAAACCATCTCGTCACCTCAACCCTCTTGCATCTACATCTTCCTGCACTGCACGCTGTGGTTTCGTGGATTGGTGTTATTGCATCCCTCCTCTGGCTCGAAACTCCCATCTGACTGGCCCAACATCTTTACCTTGGCGTTCCTGTAGCAGGGATATTTTCCCGGGATCATCCAGCAAGTGTACGTCCTCAAACCGAAAAGCTTCTTCCAGAAGAAACTTTCGGATCTTCGCTTCAAATTCTCCAAAGATGAGTTCAAATTTCAGGTAAGAACTGGACTTAGGTATCATACTACCCTATGGTACCCCCATTTATGTATTTTTACCGCATTAAATTAGCTGCAAAGGTTTTAGTCCCCCAAGTATTTTCTTTGTCAAAAACTAAAGGTAGAATTTCAGAAAGCAACAGATTCATGATTCAGTCAGGATTTCATAGATTGATAAAATAAATTACAATTTGCGCAGTGTTTGCTTTGTTTTGACTTGTTAATAGTCACCACAAGAGGGAGCTATACATGTACACCAGAGTTGTGGATTGAAGGAGTTGGGACAACTGATGATTTAAAGCATTTTTTTTGGAATAAAAACATGCATGTGGGCATACAGGATGCCAGACTAGACTGCACAATGGGTTGTGTTTCATTTAGACCAAAAATGGCGTCCAGCAACCACATGATCAACAAAAACTGGTTCCTCCATGTCGCAACTCTCTCAATACGCAGCTCTGAAATAAACCATGTAAGATATAAGAACGATGTTCTTAATCATGTGGAGCAAAACCAACATGAAGGGAGAGGGAGAGGGGGATCTTGATCTGGATATGTTACACTCCGATAAAAACGGATACCCGCATCGCATCAGAGTTGAAGAGGGGGGTGGAGAGGGGGGTTAAACCTACGTACGTAGTAGGCTTTGGTCCAAAGTAAATACCAACGCTATTTTAAAGAGGCGCCAGTTTAGTACATTACATTCCTGCCATCTCGGAAACAATGTCTGACATTTAAGAAATATACGCAAACATGTACAAAGCAGCGTTGCCTAGCCTGAGCCAGCGAACTGTCCCTCTAATAGCCCCATTTCCCCCATTCCAATCTTCATGTACAATAATAGCGTGTGAGATGACTCACTACCTCAGTCCCCTTACCGTGACACAAAAACAAAAATTGCTGTACATGAAACGGCGACCTGCATCAAATCTACAGCTCACTCATATTAGCTGCACTTCCTGCCTATCATATAGAAGGTCTCTTCAAAAGAAGTGTAACTTGCACAAGCACCCGTTTTATGTTTTGTTAGCTTTCTAATAATTAAAGCCCGAGATAAACATCTGCACTATCTCTCCGAAATTCTTGATCTGAATCTTTTTTTCCTTTTTTTCGCGGGTTATGGAAATAATTCTCAGGTGCTTTTACTGGACTCTGTGAAGGAGCTTCACGCTATCATCGACTCGACGCAACTGACTAAAGATTTCGAGGGAACCATCTGCTTTGATCTGACTTCATGGATTGAAGATAGAATGGTAAGTCGGCCATTTTAGACAATGACGTCTGCCTGTGAGCCATTGTTAAACAATGGCTATGGCTCTGGCTGTGTCGGCCATTTTGAGGGTCTCGGTGCCAAACGCAGCAGGGCTTCAAAATGGCTAACAGAGACCAAGCCAAAGACGACACAAACATTTGGACAAGATCCATATTTACTTTTTAACGACAATTGACAAAGCTAAACCGTCTCTTCATGTGACATAATCAACCTCTTATACAACCTTTCAAAGCCAATTCACAAGTGTTCTGTAAGTTAGAGATTTCCGCTCAGGTTCTTTCAATTTAAGAGGATTGGTGTTTTTTGGCATAGATTCTTGAAAGTCGTTAGGAGAAGTCGATGAACGATTGTCATTTTGAAGCTACTATTCGTTTACTCATCAAGTACTTATACAGGGTTTTCTGTTCAACGGCTGGAAAAAAGCCTCTGAATTGTGAGGAAGCCATACTGTTTTTCTATTTATATGTATCCTTGGTGCCAGAGAGAGGCTGGAAGGAAAGTAGTCTGGTTCCTTGATTATGGTGTGTGATTGAAATTCAGGCAGTACTTATCACGATTTTCTGTTAATTGGCTGATGAAAAGGCACTGTTGTGAAAAAGCCATGTTGTCTTTCTGTTACACATGTACACATCCTTAGCACAAGAGTGAGGCTAGTGGGAAGGTAGTCTGGTTCCTTTATCGTAAGTTTGTCTGGGTATCAAACAGTGGTCAGCTGACCAAGTGCCAGTTAAAGGCAATGGACACTATTGGTAATTACTCAAACAAATTGTTAGCATAAAATTTACTTGGTAACAAGCAATTGAAAGCTGTTGATTGTACATGTATAAAACATTGTGAGAAACGGTTCCCTCTGAAGTGGCGTAGTTTTTGAGAAGTAATTGTGCAACAAGGGTGTTTTTTTCTTCCATTATTCTCTCGCAATTTCAAACGACCAGTTGAGGTCAAACTTTCACTGATTTGTTATATTGAGAAATGGCTCCCTCTGAAGTGACGTAGTTTTGAGAAAGAAGTAATTGTGCGACAAGGGTGTTTTTTTCTTCCATTATTCTCTCGCAATTTCAACGACCAATTGAGGTCAAACTTTCACAGATTTGTTATTTTATGCATTTTTTGAGATACACCAAGTGAGAAGACTGGTCAAAGGTGTCCAGTGCCTTAAACAATAATCCGCTGGTAAAATACCAGTTAAATCACCCGGGGACCAGTCAAAAGTTTCTCCAAGTGGTCCAGCTGGCTAGCTCAGCGTTTAAAAGCAAGATCCCTGTTGACAAGTGAAAAAGCTGACAAGTTAAGTGGTCCTGCTGGATAGTCACTGACAAAGTTAAGGGCAAAGCTGGTCTTGGTGCAAGGCGTTGTTATTCATCTTCACCACTCATCTAGCGTGATCCCATGCTCCACTTCTTCTTGCCGCGCTCATTACTATAGAACGTTAGCGCAGGCGCTGTTGGAAAACTTCAAGATAACCCCACCACACCACACTCTTGCTGGTGGGATCGCGGCTTACAGAAACGCCCTCTATTGGTGAAATAGTTGCGACGTGTGTAGCGTTGTTGAGTGTATGGGGCCTACGGTATTACCATAGAGGTTGACCAACTCACCAAGAACGTCTTGTATCAAGACTAGGGCAAACTCTGCAAATGAATTTAGTTGATGTCTTCTGTAGATATACATCCCCGAATGCACTTCTTTTCCATTTACCTTTAATAAATATTTTAAGGGGGAGGGGATAGTAGTGTCAAATGATGTTTGAAATACAACCAGAAGAGCCTTAACAATAAATAATATTATAATATAATGAAGTCTTACATGTATATAGCGCATGTATCTACCAAACAAGGTACTCAAGGCACTGAGTATATACAAACTTTCGGAAAGGTTATTGCAGTGATGGATTCTGAGAACCAACTATGTAGCACCTTATAAGGGTTTACAAGGTGCTCCGGCGCATACAGCAGCCACAGCCAGGTACACCAGGGAGAACCCCTTCCCTTTTCGATAAGTGCACTGGCTTCTTTTACATGCGTTACACAACACATGTGACCAACAACTTAACGTCCCATCCGAAGTACGAAGCAATGGCTAAATGTCTTGCTTAAGGACACAAGTGTCACGGCTGGGGACTGGAACCCACACTCTGCTGATCAGAAACACCAGAGTTTGAATTGGATGCTCCGCTCAGCCAGGACACTTAATGGATATATGGCTGTGTGTGCCCTCTATGTTAGAAATGGACAAACACTTAATAGGTGAATAGCCAAAATCATGGGTACACTTTTTGTTACGAATAAACCAAACAAAAGATTTAATAGGTTTTCATAGGTATTGAGTAAACTTTTTGCAGATCTTGTAAATGGTGTTGTTTGAAGCTTTGCATGGTCTGGAGAATAAGAGTAACTATAAATATAAATATGAATAGTAAACTTGCGGGTACAACCATGGGTAAAAACTCTTTTGAAGGAGTGCAGGTCTTGTGTTTGACAAACTCAAGTTTTTTTTATTCATTTTTGACACAGCAATTGTTAATATTGATGTATAAACAACATTGAGATTACTGCTTCATCAGTTTCAAACCATTGTTCATAACATGTACTCGACAAAAATGTGTAGCCAAGATTGTGGCAGTGCACTTTTACAATCTGACATGTACGTGTTTGTTCAGGGATTAGCAATTTCAGATTATTATCTGAATTCAGACATTTTTATATCTGCCAATCGAGAAAAAAATAGCTGTTATTTTCTCGATGTATAACAAAATCCTGTTCTTTTATGGTGAGTATGGTGATTATAAAAGCACCTTGAAATCTGTATCTCCAGGGGTTGCCACCGAGTAGGTGAAAATGCCATCATTGCTACTGAAATTTAGAGCATGGTTTCAGACATTTTAGTGAGCAAAGACTGTACCAAACTGACGGCTGAGCTGCAATTTGCTGCTCGCCAAAATGGCTGCTCATGCGATTTTTCTCAATGAGGCTTAGACCATTTCTGAACTGGCATATACATGTACAGCTATATGTACGGCTACGGCTGTTGCTGAGTGTATTGCTAAGGAGTCCTATACCTCAATGCATGATGATGCGGAAATCTAGCTGTAGCCACCAATTCGGCCACGGCCTTAAAGGCAGTGGACACTATTGGTAATTACTCAAAATAAAACCTTTCTTGGTGACGAGTAATGGGGAGAGGTTGATTGTATAAAACATTGTGAGAAACGGCTCCCTCTAAAGTGCCATAGTTTCCGAGAAAGAAGTAATTTTCCACGAATTTGATTTCGAGACCTCCGATTTAGAACTTGAGGTCTAGAAATCAACCATCTGAACGCGCACACCTTTGTGTGACAAGGGTGTTTTTTTCTTTCATTCATATCTCGCAAGTTCGATGACCGATTGAGCTCAAATTTTCACCAGTTTGTTATTTTATGTATAATTGTTGAGATACACCAACTATGAAGGCTATTCTTTGACAACTACCAATAGTGTCCACTGCCTTTAACACAGGAAGATACTGATGTACATGTATATGTACATGTACAAAGCATTCTTCTTGCTCATTTTCCTTTGAGTGTACAATATTATATTTAGCTTCCACTCTGAAATTCAACGCCTCGGGCACTGTCACAAATAACAAAATCTGTTCGTTATTGGAAAGGTGTACAGCCATTGATCAATATCTAATCAATCCGAAATAAATGCCAGCATTTTTCACAGAATTCCAAATAATGAGTTGGAATAATTTAGGTTGCACTATTTTTAGAGGCTTTTACAAGGCCAGAGAGTTTGATGTGCTATTAATAGACTGTCCACTCACCTTAAAATGATGGGGGTGACTTGCCCCCGTATTTTCCTTCTCCCTGATCCTTCGACCTCCTGAATCGATGAACACATGACAACCACTCAGCAGTGGCTGAATGAGCATGCCAGGGTCACGTAGTGATCGTTTCACATACATAGATGAGGGCCCTGAGAATAAGGTCGCCAGCATGTCCTATGTTTTAAATATAGAGGATTTTCAGTCAGTCCACACCTGTTCAGGTTTCCGATTTCCCTGGCGTCATTCTCTCCTGACGATTGGGGGACGGTTGGGTACCACCTGGAATGTTCTGAGGAGTTGAGGTGGGGGCAAGGAGGTTAAGGGGGGGGGGGGGGAGAACAACATGTTATTTTGACCCCTGAGGGACAGGGAGGAGGGGAGGGAAGGACTGGGGCAGTGGTGATGAGGGAGGGGGGAAATCGGTGATTGGTGGTTTGGACTCGGGACAACCAAGTTTCTGCTGGAACGTCATCAAGTTAGGAAGCTTTCCTTTTCTGAACATGACATTTTCTTTGACCTTTTGGGGTTTCATGAGATTAGGGGTGATACAATGGCCTCATGGTGGGTTGTTTGAGGCCCTTGTGGGCATTTATAATGGTGTCATCAACTTGTACATTAGCTCCTAGTGTTGTGCATCGTTGTTTAATTTGCGACGAGTTTAAACGAAATTCGGATGATCCGTTTAATTTATTATTTTTTGCAGAGGTGAACATTTTTAAGCAATATTTCATGCTTAAGCAGAGCTATGACATGACAATAGACCATGATTAAAAGAACCACTCACAAGTTTATAGCATATGCCATCTGCGCTGTTTATGGTAAGCAGCTATTGAGAACTTCTGCCATGGGCCCAATTTCATAAATCCTATAAGCACAAAAACTTGATAAGCACAGAAGTGTTGCTTAATACAACATGTTACTCACAAAAATTACAGTAAGTTAGCTTTGTTGCAATTGGTACCCCACTCAATTTTTGCTTAGCAAAGAAATTTGCTAAGCAGTTTTACATGCTTAACAGCTTTATGAAATACATGGTCTGACCTGTAAGCAGAAATACCTGCTTATAGGCTTCATAAATTTGGCCAACAGCGAGAGTTCCTTCGGCTTTTTGAAGCGGTAAAATGTTTTCAGTCGTGCTGCGTTGACTCATTTTACAGCCGTGTTATCCACTTCAGCCAATCAGTTGCTTGTTCTAAAAGCATCGATTGAAGTACATATGTAGAAACTCAAGTGAATTACATCATTGCCCATACTGCTACAAGACGTCCGCAGGTTATCAGTTGTAATTAACCGGATTTTATGGATGAATTCCCATTTTAAAATAGGGCTGCCCTGTGCCCCCCCCTTTCCTTTAAGTCGATTTCATAGACAAGCATGCCTAAGCAGAAAATAAGGCTTCTGCTAAGTAAAGATAAGCATGATGCATGTACCTGTCACTGATACTACACGTGAAGTGGTAACTTTTTTTCTGGTAAACATAATATTGTTGTGCTTAGTTAGTTATTGTGCTTAAGAAGCTCTATGAAATGGGGCACTAATCAGAGCAATACATTATTTTTCTTAACCGTTTGTTTGTATTGGAAGTTTTCTGAAAATAAATTGACCTTTTTTACCCAGAGATAAATGCTGAACTTTTCCTTTTCATGTATGACTGTATTAGAGCATGGATTGAACCAGCTTCACTAAGCCACTCATTATGCCGAAAATGGAAACGAGCAATTAACAAAACAAACAAACAAACAAACAAGCAAACAGACAAACAAACAAACAAACAAACAAACTGTAGCCACTGAGGAACGCCTTTGCGCTGTACGCGCACGAACATCACCATGATGAACAGAGTCAAAGATTCATGTTGTTTTGATTTGAGATTTCATGGCAAATTCTGACCCGACTCTAACATGTCTAGAGCAATTAACAAAACAAACAAACAAACAAACAAACAAACAAACAAACAAACAAACAAACAAACAAACAAACAAACAAACAAACAAACAAACAAACAAACAAACAAACAAACAAACAAACAAACAAACAAACAAACAAACAAACAAACAAACAAACAAACAAACAAACAAACAAACAAACAAACAAACAAACAACGCCATCGCTGTTTGCAGAGCGACAAGCAGTTTGTGCACATGCGCTGATTTTTAGTTATATCTAGCGCCCTCTGGTGGTTATAGGTTTGGTTATGAGTAAACACGATCGGGTTTTGAGGAACAAGGTAATTATTTGTACCTTTGTTGGCGTTTTTATGGGCCGATCATGAGTTTTCTTGTTGAAAAAACAAGCTCAGGAGGGAAGACTGACTCATTGTGAACAGGCACATGATTATTAAAACTGAGCAAACCTCAAAGGAGCCTCGTGGAAAGCCATTTAGAAAAGGGTTGTTAACACACACTGTGGTCGCGTTTTCGCTGTTGTTAATGAATTTTCTATTCAACACACGGTGTGCCTTGGCTACCAACAAGTAATGTTGCTAGGGCCAGGAGATTGTGTACAAACGTCACTATGCACAACGCGCAACGGAATCCCCAGAAATCTTGTTTGCCGTAGTAAAACCCGTGGGGGAATCCCTCCATTTTAAGACAAAGTACGGGGTTTGCTCATTTGCTAAAGTAATAATTAGGTTAAGGAAGGTTTAACTTGTTACATCTTACTTTCCACGTATAGAGAAAAACTCATCTTCATGAAGAAAATCCGCCTCCAAATCTGTAAATTTGTTAGCCTGCGCACGTCTTGTTTGAAACAAACTTTGGCACAGATTTCCCCAAATGTCGCGGGGTTCCGTCATCGCTCTGATTATTCTTTACTACATAAGTTTGCGGACAATAAGTTCTTCATGACCCCCTTTAGTATGAATATTCAGTATGTAAAGGGGGTTTTTATCAATGAAATATGGGCACAAATGTGCTGGAGGTCACGCTTACTGTATATGTATTTCGAAATGACCACAGAATTTTTGTGCATGCGCGCAAACCGCATGTCGCTCACAGGGATTTTTATACAGTGGTGGCGCGCTGTACTCGCAAGGACGTCACCATGATGAAGATTCATGTTGTTTTTATGTGAGATTTCATGGCAACCTCTTACCTGACTCTAACTTGTCTAGACTACAGGATGTTTCACTTAGGCTATCAACGGCACCCATCCAGGCAGGCAAAGGGGGGGGGGGAAGGGGGAAGGGGATGGGGCCGGGGGCGAGGGTTGGTTAAAACACATCAACCCCTAGAATACAGGGTGGTGATAACAGCAGCATTTTATGTCAAACTGTTTACTTTTTAAAGCGTCGAGAGCAATTAGGATTGGACGTCAATTGCACTGAGTGATTGGCCCACATGCCTGGTTATCCATCCAGTCTTGACCTGTGAAATTATCGGCTACATTCAACCACTTGTGATAATTAGTTTGTGTGTGTGGAAACTGTTTCAAGGTTCTATAATGGATTTTTAAGGGCATCATTTTGGATTTTGGGTATGGAAAATAAATATCGGCAACTAAAAGATTTTTCTTTGTTGAGTGGTGGAAGTCTTAGGGGAGTAGAACAAAAGTTTTGGTGCGTTTAATGCGCTAAAAAACTGTTCCTGGCAAGTAGATACACACATTGTGTTACCGCAAACCAAATATATATTAATACCCCACCATGCAATGCCTCAAATCCCTTAAAGGCAGTGGACACTATTGGTAATTACTCAAAATAATTAATAGCGTAAAACCTTTCTTGGTGACGAGTAATGGGGAGAGGTTGATGGTATAAAACATTGTGAGAAATGGCTCCCTCTGAAGTGCCATAGTTTTTCGAGAAAGAAGTAATTTTCCACGAAGTTTAGAACTTGAGGTCTCAACTATCTAAATGCACACAACTTCGTGTGACAAGGGTATTTTTTCTTTCATTATTATCTGGCAAGTTCGATGACCGATTGAGCTCAAATTTTCACAGGTTTGTTATTTTATGCATATGTTGAGATACACCAACTGTGAAGACTAGTCTTTGACAATTACCAATAGTGTCCACTGCCTTTAAAATATTGTTGCTGTTGGTGCACGTTTAAAACTGGTTTAATTGACTCATAAACTTTGGTGTAATCCCTGGCTATGCAGCAGTTATAGGTTGGGTGGCTTCTGACTGGCACCCCTGAACAAAGATATTGACAAAATAGGGCTAGTTATTTTTTTACACATGTAGCTCAGTTGGTAGAGCAAGTGCACGTAATTTTTTATTTAATATTAAACTATTTCTCTGACGTCACTCTATTGTTGAAAGTGTAGATTATTTTTACGAATCTACACTTAACTAACAAATCTACACTTAGTGTAACATAATCTACAGTTGAGTGTAGATTCATTACAACAGTTCAGCTTGAAAATTACTGTCTATCCAAACTGAAAGGTAGCATGCAACAAAACATTGGCTGTAGCAGAACACATGTTATCTTTAAATTTACAAAAACATTTTCCAGTTAAGAAAAATCACTTAGTAACACAATTTATTGTTAGCTGAGCAAACTGAGTTGCTGCAAGCACTAAAGAATGCCTCTATACAGTTGTAAAATATTTATAAAATGCGACCAACCGTCGTTTGTTAACGTACACGAAATTAGATAGACTAACTCGTGTTGTTACTATTGAGAAACCCAATTCATTGAAACTGTTATATAACCAATGGGGGAAATAGTTTAAGTCAGAGAATAGACTCTAAAGTGCAGATTCGTGAATACAATGTACTCGCCTTCGGTTCGTACGTTCTGTTCATGAATCTACACTTTCTCGTCCATTCTCCTTAACTTAACCCGGAGGTTACAGGTTCAGCTTCGCTGAGTTATTTTCATCTTACATGTTTTTTTTTTCCTTACAGCCCCTTACTGAGAGTGGCTTTAGCATTGTTTGTGGCAAACTCAAATTGTAAATTGTTAACAAAATATTTAATGTATATTTGGTTTGCGGTAACACCATGTGTGTATCTACTTGCCAGGTAAAGTTGTTCTTAGGGAACTGTCTTGCTTTATTCTACTGCCGTGGAGTAGATAATCGGAGGTTCGGGAGACTTCTCAGTTCTGAAAAGAACTGTCCTGCTTATTAACTATTACCAGGGCGGATGGTATAGAGACCAATTTCCGAACTGACTACGCGGCAGTACAGTTAATAACGATCCTATAAGCTAAAGTAGTAGTCCAGTCTAATTTCTATACCATCCGCCCTGGTAATAGTTAATAAGCATGACAGTTCTTTTCAGAACTGAGAAGTTTCCAAACCTCCGAGTATCTACTCCACGGCAGTAGAATAAAGCAAGACAGTTCCCTAAGAACAACTCTACCTGGCAAGTAGATACACACATGGTGTTACCGCAAACCAAATATACATTGATACCTCACCATGCAATGCCTCAAATCCAATATAAAATATTTAATGGTCACAAATGTGATCCTCAAAGGGTGTGTGAAACGTTCAATTTATCTTTGTCACTTATAACTAGAATGATAATCTGGTGACAAACATCTTAAGACCTTTGCCCACCTGCCTTGTTGTTTTATTAAATGTTTCCGAGAATGTTTTTCGTCAGGGTGGTGTTTTTCTCATGATCAGGAAGTTGAAAAGGCCTCAACCAATCAGGGACTGACAAAAACCATAAGCTGCAATTTCCTCAGGGGATTATTGTATGCGCCATAAAGGATTGCAGTACGCTCTCTGTCATTGGTTGAACCACAATCAGTGGTAACCCATGGGGATGCCTTCACAGTGTGCAGAGGTGCATGTTATACCAACCATTAATTGAGCCAATCAGTGCTTGGCTACTAAAACAATTAAAGTGAGGGCCAAATTGTTGTGAAGTGTTTACTACTTGAAGCTAGTAACTCAAATGTTATCCCTTTAACAGAGTGCAGTAACGCGTGCGGTACCACCCATCACTTAAAAAATAAAAAAATAAGTGAAGGGCAAAACAGCTGAAAGAATATGAGCTATTACAAGATAAGGAGATTATTTTCTTGGTGGTGACGATAAGTTTCGTTGGTACAAGAAAAATTCCTCGGGTGTCACATTTAGGGATTTTTTTCTCAACTACTTTTAAATTCATTGGGATGAGTTCATCACAGGTTAGTGTCATGTTTTTGGACAGTCCATATTATGCAGAGGGCTCATTTACAGCCGTGGGTGGCTGACGGTCATCAGTTTCTTGGCTGCGGCCAAAAGGCTACAGCGATTGTTGGAAATTTTCTTCCGTTTGGAAAGGACTTTGTTTTGTTTAAGAGTTCTTCAACTGAAGTTGTACTTCCAGATTGTTCCATGGCTAAGAGCAAGTTTGAGTGTGCACCATGGTTAACTAAAGGTTGACTATTTTGACTCAAACCCAGGCTTGTTGACCATAGGTTGACTACTGTGGTCAACCAGTTGGGACCAGCCTCATGACCATGGAGCAAGTTCGAGTGTGCACCATGGTTAACTAAAGGTTGACTATTTTGACTCAAACCCAGGCTTGTTGACCATAGGTTGACTACTGTGGTCAACCAGTTGGGACCAGCCTCATGACCATGGAGCAAGTTCGAGTGTGCACCGTGGTTAACTAAAGGTTGACTATTTTGACTCAAACCCGGGCTTGTTGACCATAGGTTGACTACTGTGGTCAACCAGTTGGGACCAGTCTCATGACCATGGAGCAAGTTCGAGTGTGCACCGTGGTTAACTAAAGGTTGACTATTTTGACTCAAACCCGGGCTTGTTGACCATAGGTTGACGACTGTGGTCAACCAGTTGGGACCAGCCTCATGACCATGGAGCAAGTTCGAGTGTGCACCGTGGTTAACTAAAGGTTGACTATTTTGACTCAAACCCGGGCTTGTTGACCATAGGTTGACTACTGTGGTCAACCAGTTGGGACCAGCCTCATGACCATGGAGCAAGTTCGAGTGTGCACCGTGGTTAACTAAAGGTTGACTATTTTGACTCAAACCCGGGCTTGTTGACCATAGGTTGACTACTGTGGTCAACCAGTTGGGACCAGCCTCATGACCATGGAGCAAGTTTGAGTGTGCACCGTGGTTAACTAAAGGTTGACTATTTTGACTCAAACCCGGGCTTGTTGACCATAGGTTGACTACTGTGGTCAACCAGTTGGGACCAGCCTCATGACCATGGAGCAAGTTCGAGTGTGCACCGTGGTTAACTAAAGGTTGACTATTTTGACTCAAACCCGGGCTTGTTGACCATAGGTTGACTACTGTGGTCAACCAGTTGGGACCAGCCTCATGACCATGGAGCAAGTTCGAGTGTGCACCGTGGTTAACTAAAGGTTGACTATTTTGACTCAAACCCGGGCTTGTTGACCATAGGTTGACTACTGTGGTCAACCAGTTGGGACCAGCCTCATGACCATGGAGCAAGTTCGAGTGTGCACCGTGGTTAACTAAAGGTTGACTATTTTGACTTGAATCCAGGATGGTAGACCCTAGGTTGACGACTGTGGTGATCATTGGTTGACTAGTGTGGTCAACTAATTGGAAGCATGATTAGTAGTTTCTTTATTATTTCCAATCTGGTGTCTCTGTGTTTTCCATTCCTGTGTTCGGGTTTTATGTCTGGTTTTGGTCTGAGTAGAGTGGCGCAAGGGTCCGCTCTGCGACATCGCATGACCATGGTTTCTTTACTGGTCTCTTCACTGGTTTCTTCACTGGCTTGCTCCATGCTAGCATGTGTAAAGTGCAGAAGGGAACCAGTGACACAATAGCGAAAAAAGCAGAAGGCAATGGAAGTGTTGAATAATGTGGTACCGTTGGTTGACTAGGCTTCCAAACAAGTCGTTCGAGTGAGTACGCCACTGCGCATGTACTTTGCTGATCAGCATTCGACTGAAATGTACGCACTTTAACTTGCTCTAAGTCACATGTTATTATTATTATTATTATTATTATTATTATTATTATTATTATTATTATTATTATTATTATTATTATTATTATTATTATTATTATTATTATTATTATTATTATTATTATTTTGCCTAGACCGATCGTCAAGTTTGTGTGTAATAATGTCATTCCTCAAAGGACATAATCTGCAACTTCAATGGTTTGCCTGTTTTGGTGGATTCGTTTTTGCATGGAGCAAATGTACATGCTATAGTTTCAGCCAGGCATAAAAATCTTATCAGAGTTTGAAGGTTTTGCCTTGTTTTAATTTTGATATGTTCAGTATTCTGTGTTCCAGTGGTAGACTGCAGTGTCACTTGCAATCAAAAGGTTGTGGGTTCAAATCCCCAAGCTAGCTGATTTCACAATGACTAGAATACGTATTGTTGTCTAGTTACTGGATAGACGTCATAGACATTAAACCAAAGTCTGTATGAGAGAGACTGGCTGTTGCCAGTTTGGTGTTTATATCCCCCTGTGGGAGTTTGCCGAGTTTCCTTGATGGGAAGATCATCTAAACAAACAAACAAACAAACAATAATTGTTGAATATTAATCACTGTGACATTTCTCTGTATTTCAGGCAATCGAAAGGTTCGCAAACAACTGCCGGGAGCGCTCGACCGCAGTCCAGGTTCTCACGGATGAATTCACCCAGACTGAGCTGCCGAATGATGTGGAGGCGGCCAACACTCTTCTGATGGATCATCGGAAGAAACGGATGGATCTTAAAGATGATCTCCAGAGTGCCATGAAGTACGGACAGACGCTCCTCCGATGTCTGAGACGCCCTCTGGATGAGAGTCCGGAACAGAACCCTCACAAAGTAGCGACTCTTTGCGGAATCGAAAGGTGCAATGACTTGTAAATAGTCGAATAGTTTCCGTTTTCATCATCATCATACTTTTATTTCATTGCTGTCCTTACATTTCTTATTAGTAATACACAGTAAGGGCCGAGTCACACTGCAGCGATAACAAAAACAATTAGGATAACGCAAAGAGAACGCATTCTATTGGTTGAATTGCTCCACGCAGAATATGCCCACGCAGCTTAATACAGAGCAATGTGAGTTTTGGAGAGGCCTGAAGGAAATATAACTGTGTTTCTCTCTTTTTAATTAAGACTCTTGATTCAAATGGAGGAGACGGAGCAGAAATTTGAAGAGATGTGGGGAGGACATGAAGAGAAACTTGTGCAATGTCTGAAACTCAGGAAGTTTGAGGAAGATTTTAAAGAAGTAAGTCCATGTTCCCTTATAGGTATCTTTAACCAGATCACTTTGGAGAACACCTCAAGTGGCCCAATTTCATAGAGATGCTTAAGCAAAACAAATAGCCGAGCACTACTAAATTATGCTAAGCACAATATGATAACCAGCGGAAGTAGCATTTCAAATTGCACCATTTATGACTGTCAAAACCTATAACTGTTTTTGTTGTATTGGCCATTGGTTGGTCACTGGCAAAGGGTCAATACAATTATGGAGACGGTCGCCAAAACAGAGCAAAGATAATATTCATACTACAGGGATGTGATTCCTCTGTTTTAAGATCAATTTCTTAAAGAAATGGAAATATATCCATATAATATCTCAGATTGCAGAGTAGGGCTTTTCAAACTAATGATAAATATTAATAATTGGGCTTCATGCTCGCAAGTTTTGGAGCTCGCCTGTTTTCACGTTTTGCGCGCAGAGTTCACTTTTTTTTTCTCAACAGCTTGTCGCATCCCTGGGGCCGATTTCATAAAGACCTAAAATTGATCTTAACTGCAAATCAATCGTAGTTGCTAAGTAAAGTGTGATGTCACAATGTAAATCACTATGGTGATAATAACAATTTGTCTTGCGATGAATTTGATTGCTTTGTGAAATCGGCTCCAGATACTAACATAATAATAATAATATCGAAGTCTTATATAGTGCATGTATCTACCAAACAAGGTACGCAAGGCGCTGAGAATGTATACAAACTTTCAGAAAGATAGGTTATTGCAGTGATGGATTCTGAGACCCATTTATTTAGCACCTTATAACAGGTGCAATCATTAAACTTTGATTTTGTTTGTTTGCTTGTTATTGATTTACAGGCAATAGTTTTACTGGAGAATCTTTTAGAGAAGTTAGCCACCGCTACAGACCGTGGAAGCTCCATGCTTCAAGTGGAGAGTCTGATTAAAACTCACAACGATTTCACTGCAGACAGTCAGGTGAGTTGGCCTGCTTTGTAAAGTGTGTCGTAGTTCCACTGTAGGCCATGCCTAATAATAATAAAGACTTGTAATGCACACATATCCACCCTGCTGGGTGTTCAAGGCGCAGAAGGCGCCTTGCCTTGCAACTGATGAGAAACCCTCCGTATTGATAGCATAAACCCCTGGTAGGGATGAATTAAAACAAAATTTGCTGATTGGCTCCTTAGGGGACTACTTTGCGTGTACGCTTGTTGAAAAACTTTTGAGCGCTTGTATGGCGCTTGTAGGACACTTAGTACGCCCGTGTCACAATGCAAGTATTTTGACGCGATTCCATTTCAGATGAATCATGTTTTTACACAGTCACCCTAAACTGCATACAGTTATGTACATATCACAAGATCAAAGAAGAATGAGAGGGGACCAGTTTGCTCTTTGACTTGATACCTCTTTTGGGCGTTACCATACTTGATCGGGCTCGTAGAGTGGATCGGCCACAGGCCTAATTAAAATGTGGCAGATTCTAGAACATGGGTTGAGAGAGGCAACTTGTGGTTAAGGACACATGTGCATAGACCTTTTCGCAAATACCGGGGCGCGCGTGTAAAGCTTGGAATTAGGTGCATTGTGGTCTAGCTGGTATCCAAATTTGATCCATATATATCCCACAATGCACCTCATTCAACAGTCTGCGCTTGCGCATTGGTATTTGCGATAAGGTCTACGACCAAGATTAAAACCCACGCTCTGTTGTACATGCCATTAGATCTTGAGTCCTGTTGTCTGATGTGCTATCTGGATCACTCGTCCAGGTTTCATTTATTCTACACCAATAATAATAATTTGGGGGGCTAATCGTCCTTACTCGCAGCTAAGAGCTGAATTGCGAAGGACGCGGCTACAACGTGTTCGAGAAGCAGGCATGCAAGGGCGCATTCAGCTGCCAGCCACATCAACCCATTATGACCACGGAGCACAGCCAAGATCTACGCACAACTCAACTCACATATGGCCCCGACCGGGAATCGAACCGGGGTCACCTTGGTGAGAGGCGAGCGCTTTACGCACAAGCCAACCGTGCCACCCAATGTGATTTAGTTTTGCACTGTACCAATGAATGAGCATTTAGTCTCAGAACTGTACAAGTCCTGCGGACAAGTGGGGTGTTGGGTTCGAATCCCACCTGGTGTTCCTGAATATTTCGTGCTGTTACAAACAAGTAAATAAATAATTACAACGTTTATAGAGCGCTAAATACGGAAGTTTCTAAGCGCTATAACCAGATTGACATAACAGATGGGTTTTAAGTAGAGTTTTGAAAGTGTCCAATGAATTGGAGCTGCTTGAATGTGGGTAGGTAACTTGTTCCAAAGGAACTATGAGTGAAAAGGCGCGATCGCCATAGCATGTCATGGTGCGATGTCCCGGTGAAAGCTGGAAATGAGCGATTGATGAAGAGCTTATGTCCGAAATTGATGTGGGCTAAACCGAATCACCTGATCACTAGTCAAATTGTTGTAATTTTATTCCCCTGGTGATACAGGGTTCCATCGAAAACGCACAAAAACTTCACGAGATTGGGATTGATTTGATAGAGACGGACGGCTACGGGGTGGACAGTATTAAACCAAAGTGTGCTGAGCTGAAGAAACAAACAGCGGATCTAACGCAACTTCTGGAGAATCGGAGAGTGACGCTGGAACGATCGAGGGAACTCCATGAAAGGATCGATAAAGTGAGTAGGATCACAATAAACAAAAAAATGTTCTCTAGCCTCACCTTAAAACGGTGTAAATTGCCACCGTGTTTGATACCCTTCTAGAGCAAATGTGACATTTCAAATATTATAGGCTGAAAATTTGTGTAAGTAGAATTCGCAGTTCATTTCTGAACTCTGATGATATTGAACAACAAAACACTGAATTTTACTAGCTGACGCCATAAGTGTGGAGTACTGTTATAGTTTTGTGCAAGGACTCAAATGTCACAACCAGGATTGGAACTCACACCAGATGCCTTGGCCACAGGGCCCAATGGGAGACTTTCTGGGACGATAGAGGGCAGCAGACTTACCGGGTAAATCCATTGTTCTCAGAATTATGCGCATGTTCAGAACTACGTAAACAATGGAAATTTACCCGGTATGTCTGCTGCCACCTAGTGTTGGAAAGTCTCCTATTTCATGGCTCTGCTAACTGCCGAATTCTGCACTAATGACCATCGTTCTCCGCTTACACAGCAAGCGCCGAGTTTCTGTGCCAGCTGTGTGAGCGACATTGCCTAGCAATGTGAAGTACATGTAGGAAAGCTTAGATCCAAAATTACCAGCTAACCCGTGAAATATGCTTGACGTAAGCACGGAATTCCCAGCTTTTGTAAGGCGACGATTCTTTGCTTACGGTAAGCAGAGCCATGGAATTGGGCCCTGATCTTGAATGCACCAGACTGCTTGGCCGCCACATGCCATCTTCTTGTAAGCAGTCAAGAAGCCGATCAACATTATGACTTGTAGCCTAGGCTCAGGAAGATTTTCATTTTTGCATAAGTTCATCTTGCATTTGCCTTTTGAATACCAGTCTTCTCAATTGATGGTGCTGTGATGTATCGTATCAAATCCACAAAATAACAAACCTGTGAAAATTTGAACTCAGTGGTCTTCAAAGTTGCGAGATAATACTAAAAATGGAAGAAAAAACACCCTTGTAAAAACAAAGTTGTTTGCTTTCAGATGCTTGATTTCAGGACCTCAAAATCGAATTCTGAGGTCTCAAAATCAAATTCACGGGAAATTACTTCCTTCTAAAAAGCGTTGTCACTTTAGAGGAAGCCGTTTCTCACAATGTTTTATACTATCAACCTCTCCCCATTACTCGTTACCAAGTAAGGTTTAATGCTAATAATTATTTTGAGTAATTACAATAGTTTCCACTGCCTTTAAATTAATTTTTTCTTCTTCTTTCAAAAGGCTCAAATGTGGTGCACAGATGGAATGAAACTCCTCGCCTCTCAAGAAATGGACAAATGCCAGTCAAAAGAGGGCGCCGATCAGTACTTAAGAGCAATTAAAAGTTGCCTCGCCGGGGCCAAGGAGCTGAAACTCAGCGACCCTAAAGAGTTCCGCTCCATGTTTTCAGACATACTCACGTCGGAAATCAAGGTAGGTTAAGTCATCGTTGTTGTATTCCAATACCCCCCCAACCCCCACGGTAAAGGTTCAAGTGGCAAGACCAGAAGGACTTTATTTTTAAACCATGAAGCTGTGACTAATCAGCATTTGACGTTTTTAGACCATTGGAACAAAGGACACACAGATTTAAAAACACGGGATGTGAACTGAGGTGATTTTTTACAGATAGAGGGCGCTTGCCTGTTTTCAGCATATTAATAGATTTACAACATGTAATGGATGCTGAATTTACATCGGGATTAAGAATATTATTTTGGTTTTACCCTTACACAGATGTGTGTTAGCACTGTATGCACATAGCCCTGGAGGTCTTTTTTAGTATTGTACTACAGTGAGGTCCTGGATATCAGGGTACATTTCTGGGGCGGAATGTTTTCAAAGCTTCATAACTCAAATCTTACCTGCAAGAAACCACTAAATTCAACAGATTCACATTCGATGGCAGCATACATTTTTCTGCGGTGGGTTTTGATCGTCATATATTCTTCACAAATTTGTCATTTTCATGAAATAATGCAGCGCCCACTGTTAAGGAATTCCCATGTTTGTTCGTACTCTCACAGTCTGCCGTGTGTACGCAAGACGCGCAAATCTTGCGTTGCGTTTGCGTGTTAACACTGTGCAGTCAAGATATGGTTGGTGACCAATAATTCATGCGTCTTGCATCTTGCGTCTTGCACGCGAATGTATACGCATACGCATGGCAGCAGACAACACTGTGAGAAAACGATCAATACGCCGGGAATTTTTTAACGTTGGAAGCTGCATTATTTCACGAAAATGACGGATTTGTGAGGAAAATATGAGGACCAAAACCCACCGCCGAAAAATGTATGCCGCCATGGAATGTGAATCTGTTGCAATTAGTGGCTAGTTGCAGGTAAGATTTGAGTTATGAAGCTTTGAAAATTTTCCGCCCCAGAAAGGGGCCTTAACAGTTAGGGTGAGATTCGAACCTACGACAGTTGCAATTCTAGAGCAACTACCATCGAAAGTTTGAACATTCAAGTTTGAACAGTAATTTTGACAGGGTTCTCCAGTGAAATATTTTTTGGGTGCCGAAGGAAAGTTGACTGGAATGTGATTTGAACCTGTACCACACATAAGTCCATGTACCAGTGCCAACTGAATGTCAATTTTCTTTGGGGGCAGCTCATGACAGATCACTGCATCTCAAAAATACTACTCAAAACTACTCACGACAGATTAATCAAACTTATCTATAACTACTCTTTATGACATCTCAAAACACTCATTTGCGAGACCCACACACGACAACTCACCCCAATTTACACGGTCTTGCAGAACACGCAGAAAACTGATGCAACTCGACACCATATTCGAATACAAATTATTACCACCAACAGTACTCAAAACAAACTGTTGCACCTTACAACTCATAGATACTCACATAACTCACTGATACTCAAGCAACTCACATATACTCAAACAACTCACATATACTCAAACAACTCACAGATACTCAATGCTACTTAAGGAAACTTAAAGACAAATTATCACAACTTACAGTACAAATGAACAAGAACTTCTCAACACTACTCAAGACAAACCGTTAAAGCTTACAACTCACAGGGACACTCATGCAACTCACAGATACTCAACGCTACTCAAGGTGACTCAAAGACAAATGATTACAACTTACAGTACAAAGATACAAGAACTACTCAACACTACTCAAGACAAACCGTTAAAGCTTACAACTCACAGGGACACTCATGCAACTCACAGATACTCAACGCTACTCAAGGCAACTCAAAGACAAATGATTACAACTTACAGTAAAAAGATACAAGAACTACTCAACACTACTCAAGACAAACCGTTAAATCTTACAACTCACAGGGACACTCTTGCAACTCACAGATACTCAACGCTACTTAAGGTAACTCAAAGACAAGTTACTATAACTAACTACAAATATACAAGGAATACTCAACACTACTCAAGACAAACCGTTAAAGCTTACAACTCACAGGATTCTCATGCAACTCACAGATACTCAACAATACTCAACCCAGACAATTTATCAAAACTTGTACTGTACAAATATACTCGAATCACTCATCACTACTCAAGACAAACCGTTTCAACTTACAACTCGCAAATACTCGTGGAACTCACAGAAACTCACAACATTCATTTGAAATACTCGCAAACAGCAGACACCGATTGTTTCTTATGTTTGATTGGTACCCTATTTTGGTGTTTTGTATGACATATTCTGTGCATGATTTGTTGTTCACATATTTTGGGGTCGTTTGTTGTGTTGTACGCACGTCACCTTCAGGAGCCTGATTATGAGGTTTGTAGGATTCAAAATGTCACCCTTTTTTCCTTTTTGAGTTTGTAATTAACTGCCACGGGAATGAGTATGATTTCACAGCCTTTTTTTATGCATAACTGCAAGCAATAGAGGGCGCTTTTCAGACAGTTGAAACATGAGAGATTTTGGAATACTTTTGTGTCTTGATTTGCATGTTCGGTACCCTGACTGGTAAAGTGGCAATCTCCATGTTGAAATTCAAATACTTCAGACTAGAAACATACAAGCAGAGAATCCAATTCAGGACATTGGTAAGATTTTTATCTGTTTTCGGCCTTTTTCCAAAATCCTGTGTTTGACTTTGGTTTCATCACAGGCTCCAGGTTAAAGTGTCCAATTTAAAAACTTCAGCTTCAGTTCTGCCGTAGTTTGTCCATCATTTCCAGACTCTATGCCAAAGTTCAATATTAACAAAATTGTAGACTGTGCCTTGAATGCCAATTCCACGGTTTCTAAAATGACCTATGATTCTCAACTTAAATCAAAACACCCTCAGTTGAAGTTATACAGCGCCCTCTATTGGCAGTATGTAATCATATCCAGAAAGTGCATCCGCATGGTGACCGGTTTTCAGTTCACTTTTTTTTCCTAGTTGGTAACCCATGCCCTGTACATTAGGCACTGGCATCCCTGCTGTCCCTTCAACAACCCACCGAATCCCCGCCTCCCTGGTTCCCTTTCGGCTTAACGTAGAATGGAACAGGGTGCCCGTCCCCCCCCCCTATATTTTATTTGGAATGGTTTTAAGTTTACTAACAGGCATCCCCTCCCCCCTTAACCCAACCCAACGCTAACCCCCGGCCCATGGATTGTGTTTCATTTTCCGCACCTATTGGCTCCGTCTGGAACACTTAGCCAAACACATCATTGGGGTTTATAGATGTTGAAGTTATTTGGTCAAAAGCCTTTAATAAATTCATCGTTTGTCTAATCCCTACCCAACTACTACATTGGGATTAATTAATTTTTGAAGTTATTTTGTCAAAAGCTTTGAATAAATTTATCAATTGACTAATCTAAACTGAATTATAAAATTGGGAAGTATAAATATTTGAATTGTTTTATCAAAATGTTTAATTTCATCACTTGACTAATCTGTACTCAATTATTACAGTTGAATTAATAGATTTTGAAGTTACTTTGTGAAAAGTTTTTAGTTTAATCACTTGACTAATCTTTACTCAATTATTATTTGAGCAACTAACCTGAATTTGTTAATATATACATACATAAAGGTAAGCAGTTACTTATTTGTGCTTACAAAAAAGTTGTTTGAGATTTACAATTTTCCATAATCCATGCAAAACAGGTTCAAAATTATGTAGTTGTTAACCTATTGTCTTTTTAATTTTTTTAATTTTTGGGGTTTCTTTCGTGGGGAATAAAGTAGTGACTTGGTCTTAAATGTCCGTTTAAAACCGGCAGGGTCGTGGTTGTTCGATAAAGGGTTTGATAAAGGCCCTCGCCTTCGGATTGGGCCTTTATCCCACATCCACAACCCTGCCGGTTTTAACCGGACATTAAAGACTGAGTCACTACTCTTTTATTCCCATTCATAAATGCCCTTTTGTGAAAAAGGGTAATGAAATTCAAAAATTTGTAAAACAAATCAAGAAAATTTTCAATTGCTGTCTTGGCCCCCATTCGCGAGGGGTCAAAATTGCATTGACGCTCAACGGTTGTGCATATGCGCGGGTGCTAATCGTTGTTTTTAGTTTACATAGAGTACAGGCGTATTGAATGCTCTTACCTGTAAAATAACACCACGTGGTAAGCGCCGCGTCATGCCTATGTTTAAACACTTTTTAGTGTGTTTATATCATCCGTTTAAACACCCCCTGGTGATGCCCTCTCGACCAATCACAATGGATAAACTGTCCCGGGTATTTATGAATAAATATTCAACTTGACAAATAATTTTGCCAATTTTTAGTTTTAAAAGTAACTTCTCTTCAAATAGGTCATATGTCACTGTAAGTGTTTCCCTTCCAAATAGAGCCAAACAGCGTTTACAAGAACATAAGGTTTTTATGCCCGCCCAATAAGATTAGCACGGATGAGAAATTTAAGATTTTTACGATCTGAATTCAGATTTGTATCTGAATTAAAACTTGGTGATAAAAAGTAGCTGTTATTTTCTCCTCAATATAAGTTAATCCGCTCTTTGACTGATTTCTCTAGTGTTGAGGATCCTGTTTCCGGAAGCTCTTTGAAATCTATAATTCTGGGGGTTACCAAAGGGTGGAAATGCCACCATTTCAAAAGACAAAAAATTTTGATTAAAGTTTCAGACTTTTTTTGTTTGGAGTGACTGACTCTATGCATGACCCCTGCATTAGTTACACAGAAGCTTCCGTGACAAAAAAAAATCATATATAAAAATGATATTCTAAAACAAACAATATAAGTATTGTAAGTGTGAAGCACCATGAGTAGGGAACACTCACCACAGTGCCTTGCCCATCTTTTATGGTCGGCCAACAAAGAGCGTCACGGTTCAGTGACGTGGGAAGAAAAAAAAGGAAGGCTAAGGATAAATTCTATTCTTCAAATCCATCAATGCATAAAGTTTAAATAAAATGTAGACCGTGGTTTTACAAGCTGTGACCACTGTTGAATCGAATTCGAATCATTCATTCACACAATATGTTCTTGGCTGGGAAAAATCTAATGTGAATATAAAGAGGCACAAACATGGGATTGTTTTATCGGACGTTTCTTCGGTGAGTTTCTACTTAAGTTGATAAAGTTGTAAAGCTAACTAGCTCTTAACTTCTGGAAATTTCTTGAGCAAAAAGTAAAATTATTTGTGACGAACCTTAATTTTGTAAGGAGTGTGAGTAACATCACTTTCCCCGCATTAACCTTGTGCAAAAAATAGCACACTTTATAATTTGAAGTAGGTTTTTTTCTTTCTTGGTAAATTTTATAAAGGTAGTGGACACTATTGGTAATTACTCAAAATAGTTATTGGCATAAAACCTTTCTTGGTGATGAGTAATGGGGAAAGGTTGATGGTTTAAAACATCGTGAGAAACGGCTCCCTCTGAAGTGCCATAGTTTTCGAGAAAGAAGTAATTTTCCACGAATTTGATTTCGAGACGTCAGATTTAGAACTTGAGGTCTCGAAATCAACTATCTAAACGCACACAACCTCGTGTGACAAGGGTGTTTTTTCTTTCATTATTATCTCGCAACTTCGACGACCGATTGAGCTCAAATTTTCACAGGTTTGTTATTTTATGCATATGTTGAGATACACCAACTGTGAAGGCTAGGCTTGGACAATTACCAATAGTGTCCAGTGTCTTTAAAAGTCGGAATTAAGCTGCTGATGAGACCAATACCACTCCCAAAAGACTTGATACATGGTTGTGTCTGCAAGTTTACTGTACTAATTTTTTTCATGATCCAAAACTTCAAACATAAATTCCCAATGTGGTGTTCATTTGCTTTGAATATGGCATACAACTTTTCAGCTGATCAGCTGATTTCCTCTTTTTCTTTGCAAAACAGTGCCATAGAAAACTGAAAAACACTGTACAAAATTAAGGTTTGATCGACCATTTGCCTTTTTTTTTTGCAATTGGAAAGTTGCATGTCTGTACAATTATACCCATCCAATCTGGCAAGGTGGTACGCACATACGTGAACAAGTATACATCGTCAGAAACATTAGGAACAGTGACATGTAGTTTTTAATTTCACTTTTTAGACTAATTATGAGAAACTTGGTACTGCAAGCATTTTATAGCTGGCCTTGTATTACTGAAAATGAAGGACTGTTGTTTGAAAGTGTTGAGGTAACCCAACACTATAAGCTTTAGACTCTAATCAAATTAGTATAATTGGGTTTATACCAAGTACCAGTGAATCCAGTAAGGGATTTGTTGGCAATTTTGGATTTGTTACCAGCCAGTCCTGTTTGACATGAACCACCTGTAAAATTAGTTCAAGTGAAAGTGAGAAAATGTTGCAACAAAAACATTGCCCATTGACACCAACTTCCATATGACAATTCATTTTGTTTTTCTTGTGAAGTGAAAGAGTTAAAAGAAAATCCGTTTACTCAACGATATCCCGTTTTTAAATGATTAGTACAGGCCTGAGTAGGATTTTAAACTTTGCATGGTGGAAAAACGATAAAGAAAGGTTTGCGGTAACACCATGTAATGACTATCTCTAATGAGTTGGCGTGGTTCTGAAAAGAACCGTTGGTTTCAACTCGACGTTTTAATCAGTATGCTCTGATCTACTTCTGGAGAAAGCTGTACCTGTATGCTAATTTTTTGAAAGAGCAAGGGCACCAAGGCATTTTGTGGGCGAAGAGTACTTTATGAGGGAATTGTTTTGTTTTTTACTGGAGCATTTCAAGAGCACCGAGGCAATGACCAGGAGGCATGGAGGCAATCGCCTTCATTGCCTCCATGAAGTATCAGGCCTGTTGGTACACTGTACATGTAATACTCAGGAAGTTAACAACCATAAAAACTGACTTTATTAGATGCACTGAAGCTGTTGATAGTATACAAATATTGAGTGGCTCAGAGTGGAATGGGAGGAATATTATCGCAAGGTAAAGTTTGGACTGTTCCATTTTACGAGGGGAAGCCAAGTGAAATGGAACAGTCCAAGTTTTACCGAGCGATAATTATAGTCCTTCCAGTCCACGAATTAAAGCCACTCAATATTTGTTTTATATAACTGACATATAGATCCTTGTCATTTGATGTATTTTAAAAGTATAACATTAACTTTCTCCAGAAGACGATCAGAGCATACTGATCGAAACGTCGAGTTATACCAACGGTTCTTTTCAGAACCACCTCAACTCATTTAGAGATTATTACATGGTGTTACCGCAAACTCTTCTATATAACATTATGAAAAATCACACAAATTACTGACGACCAAAAATCATATAGCGCCGTGTAGCGGCAACAATGCGCAAATCGGATCACAACCTTTTGCACAGGTGCTCCTTTGTTTTAGCAGCGTCGCGGCGGCGCTGTACTGCTCAAAAACACTGGGAACAAGGAATGGGAAATGCTATACCCCATGGACGAATAGGTCTTTTTGATCGCCGGTGCGGATGGGAGTAATAGTTCCACCAACCAAATGACAAGGATCTGTATGTCAGCTATATAATATAAACTATTTTGAGAAAGGATTCCCTTCAAAGTATTATGATTTGGATAATTTGTCACCCGAAAACATTTTGAGAAAAGGTTCATGCATGAATTGTTTCTCAGATTTGTGAGCGTTGGTGTCCGTTCCCAAAAGCCTGCAGCCAGAGACGCAAGCGGTTGGTACCCGCTGTCACCATACTTAACTTTTATGGAATTGACGCTCATGTAACAATATTGCACCAGTATTTTTTTCATCAAGTAGACACTGTATTCCGCTAAAACTTTCACATGTGACTTTTATTGTTTCTTTCTCGATAATTTTGCCAATAAATTATAATGACAAAAACCAATTTATGACCCTACCTTGAACAAAATCTCTTTACTTGGCAATACCCCATATTTAAAATAATGTAGATAATGACTCTGACATATCATTTAGGAATCACAACAGAAAGGTATAGGTTACTAATAATATTAAGATAATATTTGTTTTGAATTCCAAGAGTGCATCGTCCATTTGGACGACTGAACATATTTCTCATCCTCAGGATTTAACAAACAAATAACAAAAATTCCCTTTGGAGATTTCGATATCTTTAGATAATTTGACATAAATAAACAGATGGTCCTTCCTTGTCAAATAGGAAAGAGAAAAAAAAGAGAAAAAAAAATAAATAGCTTTCAAAGAAGAACAAAATCCCCTGTTTTTTCCTTTTTTGGGGGGGGGGGGGGGGGTTGAGCAGACGTTGAAGTTAACCCTGGAACCCCGTTGTCCAAGATTTCCGACCCTGAGTGTAGTCTTCTACCCCAAGAAAGGAAACCCTTCCATCCTTCCTTAAGGTGGCTGGACAAATACAAAATATCGTTTCTTGGGCCTGGTACTTGTGTTCCCCTACCTCCCGTGTTTAATAAAACCCTTAATTTGTAAGTATGTTTTTGTTTACACAAAAAACCCTATACATAAAGCCTGTATTAAGATTAAAAACTTGCAAAGTACAGACAAATTTTGCTTAGCGGCAACAGGTAAACTTGCTTAGCAGCAACAGGTAAACAGCTAAATGTGCCTTGTTACATCTGTTGCCCTACTCATATTGTTTGTGCTTAGCACTATTTTCTGCTCAACAGCTTGGTGAAATCTGACCCTGCACTGTGAGTGCAGAGTCACAAGAGTAGGGTATCATTGTTGCTAAACGACCATCTTAGATTGACTGATGTACAAGTCAATGAGACTGAAAACGAGGCTAGGTTGCATATTAGACTGGTGCAATTTTTAGGGACAAATTGTTAAATGTCTGGGTATCAGACTGCCAGTCAGACGATAATTCTGATCAGTAGAGTGTGGGTTCCAGTCCCCAGCCGTGACACTGTGTCCTTGAGCAAGACACTTAACCATTGCTTCGTCCTTCGGATGGGACGTAAAGCCGTTGGTCCCATGTGTTGTGTAACGCATGTAAAAGAACCCAGTGCACTTATCGAAAAGAGAAGGGGTTCGCCCGGTGTTCCTGGTTGTGGCTGCTTAATGCGCCGTAGCACCTTGTAAACCCTTATAAGGTGCTAAATAATTGGGTCTCAGAATTCATCACTGCAATAACCTATCTTTCTGAAAGTTTGTATATACTCAGCGCCTTGAGTACCTTGTTTGGTAGATACGTGCGCTATATAAGACTTCGATATTATTATTATTATTATTATAATTCATGCTTGCCTGCACTCGCCCACTAATTTTTGTGTTTTGTTATTTACCAAGCATTTTTAATTTACAAGTACATCTAATTGAGATGTGTTACATACATTCTGTATTGAATTTGGTCATTTGAAAGGTCTGGGTACTTTTTGTTGGACACAAAACACAATGTCCACAGATTTACATTAAACTTACACAGTTTGAAGATAATGATAGTAGAAAGCTTCCTTTAAAATATTACTTGCTGAGGTGCTTTAGTAAAATAAGTCAGGAAAATAATTTTTTTTCTCAGAAGAAAACTATTTTAGCATATGAAACGTATTTCCAAGACATTTTCTTGCTAGTTTCTCAAAAACGACAGCACCTCAGCAAGTAATATGTTAAGATTTAAGCTTTCTACTAACTATCATTATCTTAAAACGGTGTAAGATTAATGTAAATCTGTGGACATTGTGCTTTGTTTTACAAAAAGTACCCAAATCCTTTAACACATTACTAATAGGATTTAAGGTTATTCTAAAATAAATTGTTAAGACAATAAACAAACTTCATAAGGTCAACCAAAATCATAACAATTAATCCGATTGGTCAGTTCCAAGTGTTTCTCATTCCCATTGGTCATTCCCACCAGGCTATTGTCCACGAGGCCATCACCAAAATGGAAGACGTGAAAATGATGTTTGAGAAACGGCAGGACTCCCTCCTAAAGGTCATCGCCAAATGCGAGAAGGAACGACCTGTTCAGATTGTCCCGGCGACCCCTGTCCATTCGTCACCGAGGTCACGTTCCCCGGGACTATCGCTGTTAACTGGTAATGGATCGCCCAACGATTCACGTAAACCAAAGAAAAAGGTCAAAGGTTACAACACCAAGGTGAGTCCATTTCTAGATTTCTTGATATCAGGTCTGCTCGTTCATGATTGTTCTTAGCCTAAACATCTGACGTTCAGTTTAGGCTTGTGAGTTAAAGCCAGGTTTATACTTCACGCGCAAGCGAATGTGAATTGAATTTTGGTGACGTAACAATTAATCAATACGCGCTGTTTTTTTTCCAATTGTGATGCAAGAACATTCGCTTCTACGTGAAGTACATGTATGAACCAGGCTTAAGCCAGAAAGTGGCGCTGAGCTTGCGTCAATATTCTTACAGTCACGTAGCACCGTTGATCTGGCATTCATGTCGCAGTCAAATTGTACGTAGGGCCTACACGTTTACATATTTAAATATGTAAAGTACTTATTAAGGAGTAGTAATTTATGCTAATGAGTTAGGTGTTCAGGCAACATTCGAGTATGTTTAAACTACTTGAGTAATAGTTGACTAAGTTCTGAATAGTAATTTTTGCTAATGAGTGAAGTGGTTAGTAAACCATTACGTCTTTATAGTAAGTTAGGTAAGTGGGTAAATTTTGACTGGTAATTTATGCTAATGAGTGAGGCAATTAGGCGGCCAATCAGAGTCATTGAAAGTGACACTGCTAAATCAACAGGGATAAGGAAATAAGTATGTTATTACAGTTAATAAGGAAAGTCACCAGTGACCAATCGGAGCACAGGAAACGTTTCCTTATAAATAGAACAGAGTGATAGAAAGGTCGGCTGTCACAGAAAGTAGAACATTTTAGGTGAGGGATCAAAACAATCGGTGAACAGCTCTCCTCTCGCTGTGAGGGAACTGTGAGAGAACTGTTGAGGGAACTGTGAGGAGATTAGGGTTCGAGGAAGGACTGAGCTTTAGCAGGGAATACTCATGAAGCCGTCATGGTTGGACCGAGGCTAGATATGATCCGTAAGCTTTCCGTGCGACGCCGCTCCATGCCGGCTGAGGTGCACATTGGAGAGTGCAGCTTTAATGAGACTGTGAGTCTTTCCATTTCCCGCTTCTTTGTGTAGAGACAGCGTAGTTAATTAGGATTGTGGATTGCTCTGTAATGAAAGCACTGGACGATTACCAAGAAGCAGTTCATCACAATAAGTGAAATTGGAATACATGTATAGGTGTCTAGTTGGGTGCCCAATTTCATTGAAGTTGTTGTAGCAGAGAACCGTGCTAGGCAAAGCTCTGACATGTACGAGGCACCACCAATTTGGAACGGTGTGAGAGAATGGCATTTAGTGCGGTAACCTGTTTGTTAGCTAAGCAACATTTCTTTTGAGTTTGTGTTTCGTAGCTTTATGAAATTGGGTCCAGGATTTTCACGAAGGGTTAACATTTATTTTAAGATGATATGCCAGCGCTGCCATAGTGATTAATATTATGACACCACACTTTGCTTAGCGGTAGCACTCTACACTACTGCTAAAAAAAAAAACACTAAATATCGAAAACACAGGCTGTGATGTCAACATCCGCATACGCATTCACATTAGAATGAACCAGGCTTAAAGGCTGTGTCTGACATCCCTTGGTGCCAAGTTTGCATCTTTCAAGATCATTGGAAACCAGGGAAATGTACCAACAAATCCTGAATCTGAAAAAATATTAAGCGTCTGTGTCCTATATTCAGCTCACCTACTGGCATCATTGGATATTGGAAGCAGAAGTGCTACATTTTTCAGCATTCCACTCCACTTGTAAAATAACTTATAGTATCAGTTGCTACTTGAAAAGTTATTGTTTCCTCCTCAGTATACATGTACATGTAATAGTATTCAGTGTGCATACATGTACAACATGTTCAGTGTGAATAGTTTCAGGTTTGGCTGGTCTGTTTTAAAGGAACACGTTGCCTTGGATCGGTCGAGTTGGTCTTTGAAAAGCGTTTGTAACCGTTTGTGTCAAAATGCATATGGTTTATAAAGATGATATAAAAGTAGAATACAATGATGGTAAATTTCCATTGTTTACGTAGTTCTGAGCATGCGCATAATTCTGAGAACAATGGATTTACCCGGTAAGTCTGCTGCCCTCTATCGTCCCAGAAAGTCTCCCATTGAAATTGAGCTCAAATTTTCACAGGCTTGTTATTTTGAGCTTATGTTGGGATACACTAAGACTGGTCTTTGACAATTACAAAAGGTGTACCTTCCCTTTAAAGTTTAAATGTCAATCTGTGGACACTTTTATTTTGTCACACAAAAGGTACTCAAGCCCTTTAAAGTTTTGTGGGTCCTACAAGACAGATAGGATCAGCGGTTTGGTTTTGTGTGTCCTGGTACTTGAGTGTGAGAACTGTTTGTTGTCATAATGGGACGAGTGTGAAATGATACATGGTTCTTTTATGGTTTGAACTCATGATGTACATTGTTCAACTTCCTGGTTCCATCTAAAGTGGGAAATAATAGCAGTTAAAAACAAATATTATGTTAATGAATGATCATACTTGGTGGTATATGGATTAAGAATTTGATAGTGGGGCGGCTGGCTAATGGTAAAACCAATTTTCTTGGGGCTTCATACATGAATTTTTACAGATTGACTTTAGCCAGAAAAAGATGCATTCGTGCAGTGTAAGTAGAAATAATTATTTGGTTAAAATATAGATTTGATGTATGTTCAGATTGGAAGTAGTACATCAAACAACATGTATTTATTTGTAGTTGTTATGTTTTTGTGATGTTAACAATGTGGTTGATTATAGTGCAATGTCATCCATTTATGCTGTTAATTGTTTGGTAATTTCTCAAAGTATTAGCATAGAAACTTACTTGGTAATGAGCAACGGAGAGCTGTTGATAGTATGAAACATTGTGAGAAACAGCTCCCTCTGAAGTAACCTAGTTTTTGAGAAAGAGATGATTTCTCACTAAAATATTTGAATTAAATTTGAGACCTCAGCTGAGTTCTCAAATTCAAGACATTGGACACTTTTGGTAATTACTCAAAATAATTGTCAGCATAAAAACTTACTCGGTAACAAGCAATGGAGAGCTGTTGATAGTATAAAACATTGTTAGAAATGGCTCCTGCTGAAGTAACATGTATAGTTTTTGAGAAAGAAGTATATTTCTCGCTTAAATATTTGAATTAAATTCGAGACCCCAGCTGAGGTCTCGAATTCAAGGCATCTGACATGTCTGAAAGCACACAACTTGTGCAACACGGGTGTTTTTTCTTCCACTATTCTCTCGCAACTTCGACGACAAATTGAGTTCAAATTTTCACTGGTTTGTTATTTTATGCATGTTGAGATACACCAAGTGAAAAGACTGTTCTTTGACAATTACCAAAGGTGTCTAGTGTCTTTAACTTCAATACTGCGGATTGAGATCTCAATTTGTCTCAACATTTGGACTGGCCTGCTCTAGTAGAATAAATAGCAAGGCAAGTTCTCATAGAACAAATCTACTCAGCAAAGTACATGTACGCACTTCTGACTTTTTTTTGCTGGCTGCTTTGTTGATTAGTTGTCATTATTTTGTTCTTCATTTGTTAACTTTTTGTTTTGTTTTACTAACATATTTCCATAGTCCACTTTTCCTGATCACCAACTGTACGTCCCTCCGCCACATCAGGTAGTACTAGTCCACACACTCAAAAATATAGGAATGAATTTACTCCTCTTTTTAAGCGGTGCTGCCAAAAAAAGGTCTCTAGTCATTAAGGGGTGCTGGGTGGTTGCCATGGTGATCTGTTACTTCCTACTAATTTCTGAACTTATTCCCTGGTGATGGTCTTTAAAAACAAATTGAAAAAATTGAACGCCCTGGTGTGGTTCCAAAACAGGAAAGGCGAATCCCCATCTCCCCCTAATATGCATAAATAAGTGACAAAAAAGACGAAGGCAACAATTTGTTCATGGACCAATTTTATTCTCCCTTTGTATTTTCTCTCTTCCATTTTGTGTGTGTTTTGCATGTAGGAGTATCACCCGGAATAGCATCCCTTTGCGCTTGCACTTCTCATTCCAGTTGGTGGTTTACCAAGAAATCCCTCCGCATGACACTGCATGACTAATATAATAATGGGATTAATAACAGAGTCATTGTCACCCAAACTATCCCAATTGGGGATATTGTTACCCTAATCGGAACCATTTGTCCCAAACAGGTTATCTAAATGTGGATGTTTCTCATTGAGAAAAGAGCCCCAATTGGGGTCTACAACTCTACATGAACATGTACATTTACCCCAATCGGACACCTTGCTCCAATCGGACACCTTGCTCCAATCGGACACCTTGCTCCAATCGGATACCTTGTTCCAATCTGACTGTTGCAATCGGACACCTTGTTCCAATCGGACACCTTGTTCCAATCGGACACCTTGTTCCAATCGGACACCTTGTTCCAATTGGACACCTTGTTCCAATCGGACAACTTGTTCCAGTCAGACACGTTGTTCCAATCGGACACCTTGTTCCAATCGGACACCTTGTTCCAATCGGACACCTTGTTCCAATCGGACACCTTGCTCCAATCGGACACCTTGTTCCAATCCGACTGTTGCAATCGGACACCTTGTTCCAATCGGACACCTTGTTCCAATCGGACACCTTGTTCCAATCGGACACCTTGTTCCAATCGGACACCTTGTTCCAATCGGACACCTTGTTCCAATTGGACACCTTGTTCCAATCGGACAACTTGTTCCAGTGGGACACCTTGTTCCAATCGGACAACTTGTTCCAATTGGACACCTTGTTCCAATCGGACACCTTGTTCTAATCGAACATCTTGTTCCAATCGGACACCTTGTTCCAATCGGACATCTTGTTCCAATCGGACACCTTGTTCCAATCGGACACCTTGTTCCAATCAGACACCTTTGTTCCAATCGGACATCTCGTTCCAATCGGACACCTTGTTCCAATCGGACACCTTGTTCCAATCGGACACCTTGTTCCAATCGGACACCTTGTTCCAATCGGACACCTTGTTCCAATCGGACACCTTTGTTCCAATCGGACATCTCGTTCCAATCGGACATCTTGTTCCAATCGGACACCTTGTTCCAATCAGACACCTTGTTCCAATCGGACACCTTGTTCCAATCGGACACCTTGTTCCAATCGGACACCTTGTTCCAATCGGACACCTTGTTCCAATCGGACACCTTGTTCCAATCGGACACCTTGTTCCAATTGGACACCTTGTTCCAATCGGACAACTTGTTCCAGTGGGACACCTTGTTCCAATCGGACAACTTGTTCCAATTGGACACCTTGTTCCAATCGGACACCTTGTTCTAATCGAACATCTTGTTCCAATCGGACACCTTGTTCCAATCGGACATCTTGTTCCAATCGGACACCTTGTTCCAATCGGACACCTTGTTCCAATCAGACACCTTTGTTCCAATCGGACATCTCGTTCCAATCGGACACCTTGTTCCAATCGGACACCTTGTTCCAATCGGACACCTTGTTCCAATCGGACACCTTGTTCCAATCGGACACCTTTGTTCCAATCGGACATCTCGTTCCAATCGGACATCTTGTTCCAATCGGACACCTTGTTCCAATCAGACACCTTGTTCCAATCGGACACCTTGTTCCATTCGGACACCTTGTTCCAATCGGACACCTTGTTCCAATCGGACATCTTGTTCCAATCGGACACCTTGTTCCAATCGGACACCTTGTTCCAATCGGACACCTTGTTCCAATCGGACACCTTGTTCCAATCCAACTGTTGCAATCGGACACCTTGTTCCAATCGGACACCTTGTTCCAATCGGACACCTTGTTCCAATCGGACATCTTGTTCCAATCGGACACCTTGTTCCATTCGGACACCTTGTTCCATTCGGACACCTTGTTCCAATCGGACATCTTGTTCCAATCGGACACCTTGTTCCAATCGGACACCTTGTTCCAATCGGACATCTTGTTCCAATCGGACACCTTTGTTCCAATCGGATAACAACCACTCTAAACTGGGAAACAATAGGATGACAATGACACTTGCATAGTTAAAACGCAAATAGTACCCACTTCCATAAAGCTGCTGAGCTTACAAATCTGCTAAGCAAAGGTCGAAGGAAACCAGTCACCAGTCGAAATGCTGTAGTTATTAATAGTCTATGTGACTGGTTCCCGACTAAAGCTCTGCTTAGCAGAAAAAAATGTTTTGTGCTGAGCAGCTTTATTAGAATGGGAGACTTTTGAGTCACTTGTGGTGGCAGCAGACTCGCAGGTAAAATCCATGTGGCCATGAACCTTATGCACATGATGTCATTTCAGTAGGGCGCCCTCAGCAAGAGGTCAAAAGATGGTTGCTGATCGGCCCATCCTGTGCGCCTAATGTGTGTCTCTCTTGTTTCATTATCGTTCTCACTCTAAGATGGCGGCTGGATGACACCAGTACATAAGGTCCATTGATATTCAACTTTGCCTCTGGAATGTGCCGAAGCCATTATTGAAAGAGTTGCGATTTGGCAAATCTGCCCATTGGGTTGTGCGGCAGTTGGACAGAAAATGGCGTCCAGCAACCACATGACCAAAGAAGACAGGGGTGGATTTCACAAAGACATAAGTCTAGTCTTAGCTTGCTCGAGTTAGGCTTAGGACTAGCCTCAAGTGTTAAATAACTCCTAGGACTAGTCCTAAGTTAGGACTATCTTTTTGAAATCAACCCCGGCAGCCGATTTCACTAGTTGGGACGAGTAACTTGCCTATTTTAGGATGGGTTTCAATGCGTCCTAATGTCTATGAATATGGAACTTAACTCGTCCTAAGATTAATCCTACGTTAGGAAGAGTTTGGTGAAATCGACAGCTGGTCTCTCTATGTCGCAACAATCTCAATACACTGCTCTTGAATGTGTTTATTAAAGACAATGGACACTATTGGTAATTGTCAAAGACCAGTCTTCTCACTTGATGTATCTCAACATATGCAAAAAATATTAAACCTGTGAAAATTTGAGCTCGATTGGTCGTCGAAGTTGCGAGATAACTATGAAAGAAAAGAACACCCTTGTCACACGATTTTGTGTGCTTTCAGATGCTTGATTTCGAGACCTCAAATTCTAAACTTGAGGTCTCGAAATCAAATTCGTGGAAAATTACTTCTTTTTTGAAAACAGTGGCACTTCAGAGGGAGCCGTTTCTCACAATGTTTTATACCACCAACCTCTCCCCATTACTCATCACCAAGTAAGGTTTTATGTTAATAACTATTTTGAGTAATTACCAATAGTGTCCACTGCCTTTAAAACTTCAAGTCCATGTTTTACAAAGGTAACTGCATTCATAAAAGTAGATATATATATTTCATGCAAAAAATATTTAATGGCCAGACATTTCGACCCTAGCAGAGTCTTTCTCGAAGGCCATTAACTATTTTTTGCATTTATACCATTGGTTGGTAAGTTGTTTGTATCAGCTAATTCTATTTTCTCATAATACAAATCTATAAAACCCACCAACTACTTACTCGGGTTGCTCCAAAAAGTTCCAATAACAAACAAGGAGAAAGAAAATGCTTTTGATATGAGTTTTGTAAGATTTGTTTTGACTCTTTCACGCACTGGCAGACTCGGCTGATAGGAAGACCAGAGCTTGAGTCTGGTACTCCTAACCAATCGGCCACAGCACGCTATTCTAGGCGGGAAATACCCAAAAGAATCAATATCTTATTAGCCCCTGGTAATATTACCACAGGATGATATTTTCGTGGAGTTACTCGAAGTGTGTGCATTGAAACCTATTCAGCAAAGTTTGTTACCCTGGAGCAATTAACATTTTTTTTGTTCACACAGAAATTCCTCTTTTGGTTTTTTAATCTGACCCAATAATCAGTTTGTTTTTTTCTAACCACTAATGTATTTCTTTTTAAAAGAAGAAACAAACCTCTTTCACTTTTGTTCTGTCAGGTTGTGTTTGTCAAATGTTGTCATTTTGACTGAGTAATGTGGTATTGAGTTTATTTCAGTGTTTTTGGTGTTACATGAGTTGAATGAATTGACAGTTCTGTTAATAATTCTGATTAAAAAAAAAAAGTTAATGGCCCGGCGTCTCAACCCTAGCCGAGTCCTTCTCGTAAGCTAAATGGCAACTTAGCAAACGAGAACAGCTTACACAAATGTAAGCGTAACATAAGCAGTGAAGTGGAAACACATGTACATAAATAGAGAGAGAAAGATCCAGAAAGCACACAGAAAAAAAATTGAAAAGCTTGACATTTGTTGATTTTTTCTGCACTAGTTTCACTCTCTCTGAAAGAAACGTACCACATGAAGATGATGGAATCAAAATTTCCTTCTTGGCAAGCATCTATTTATATAAAACTAGTAGGGGAGATAGCCTTAGCTTTCTATCCTAACCGGACCTTCGTCAGAGGCAAAATATATATTATTTTAGAGTATGTTTATCTAATAATTTTTCTATTTTAGTGAATAAGTCGACATGGCAAAATAATCTTACTTTCACTACATGTAGCCTATTTTTTTTGTTAACAGTCCGATTGTTTTAATCCTATATAAAACTTAAATAAAATAAAACTAACATGGGAAAATTTCATTTAAAGCCATTGGACACTTTCGGTAAACAGTATTGTCCAAAGGCCGAGGCCCACACTTCGTGTCTCACAACTGATATATAAAGTAACAAACCTGTGAAAATTTAGGCTCGATCGGTCATCGGAGTCGGGAGAAAACAACGGGGAAAACCCACCCTTGTTTCCGCACGTTTCGCCGTGTCATGACTTGTGTTTAAAATAAATCTGTAATTCTCGACAACCATTATCTTCTGTAACTCTGTAAGTTATTTGTAAATCGGTGAACTTTTTTCTCTTTTTTTCTGTGCCGAAAGTGTATAATGGCTTTAAAAAGGTGATCACGTTTTTGAAATATCGCCGAAAATCCGGCACGAAGTACGTATTGTCAATGCTGGAAGAATAATCCCTATTATAGGAATACACAATCTTAGTACCGCTTCTCAGATTCAAATTTTGGGGCATAAAAACTGATATCATCAACTGTGGTTTTAAACAATAGGCATGATAGATGAGGTACAATATGATATCATGTGGTTAATGCAAGTGCAAATTTAACCCTCCTACTGTTTTACCATTCAATATCACCAACTGTGATTCCAATTTATAGATGGGCTGTAATATTATGATACGTGTCGTTAATGCAATCTACACATTACACAGTCAACCCTCCTACTGCCCGACAATTCAATATAATCAACTGTGATTTTAAATAATAGATAAGGTTAAATATTATATCTTGTGGTGTGGTGAATGGATCAATACTGTACACAGTCAACCCTCCTACTGTCTGACCATTCAATTCAGTTTTTGACTGGTTGGCCAACTTCGCTGGAAAATGTTGCCAAGAGCATGCAGGAAGAAGCTCGGAATTCTTTTTAGATTATTATTTAGAGGGGAAACACATGTAAAAAAAATATTATTATTGATATTTTGTAATTATATTATGTGTATGTACAGGCCAGAGGTTGATATTGAGAGAATGTTGCAACCAGTTTTCTTTGGTCGTTTGGTGCTGGACATCATTAATCCAAGGCCCTTCAAAACGACTGGATTTGGCTTTGGATTCTGACAGTTGCGCGTGCTTCAAGTATACGCGCCCAGGGTTTCAGACGAGAGGAGGGAGCCTGAAGCCGAATCCAAAGCTGGAACCGTGGTTTCGAAAAGGCCCAAAATAGCACAAACCCAATGTGCAGTCTAGTCTGGCACCCTGTGTGCAGACATGCATTGTTTGTTACTTTGGGGGTAGGCACCCGGAATGGGCTTTTTAATAGCAAGTTGTTGCAACTCTCTGAATAAACTGTACAGGTCTTAATAGTAAAAATTGGGCTCTCCGAACAAACATTAAAATACAGCAATAGATATTTAAATTTTTGACAATGCTGTATTTATTTATTTACATCACTGCTGTTTTATAAAATAGTGCAATGTACAGATTTTACTGGGACTATTTTCCGTTGATTTCATGTTTCTTCCTGCTATAGTTCCCCTCGATGATGTCATACGTGGATATTTTAAACTGGGGACCGCCAAAAGGAAATCATGACTTATCTTGCGGAAATTACTGGCTCAGAAATTAAGAATCTTTTAAAGAAAGCTGTCCCATACATGTATCTCTCTTGATTTATAAATATATAAATATTGTCCTTTTTCAAACTCTCCCTGGGATCCCTGGAAAGTGTTACTCTCTTAAAGACAAGCTGTACTGTTGGTAGTTGTCAAAAACCAGTATTCTCACTTATAATTAGTGTATCCCAATGCATAAAATAACAAACCTGTGAAAATTTGGACTAAATTGTACGTAAAAGTTGCAAGGGAATAATGAAAGAAAAATACCCTTGTTGTAGTATTGTGTGCTTTCAAATCCCTGAGAAAGGCTTTCCCATATTCAAATCTTTATTTGCTCACAAACAGGGGATTGAATTTCAGATTAGTCAGTGTCTAGTTTAGTCGTAATTAAAAAATCCGAAATCGCAAAATGTTTTGGCAACAAATCTATAAAATACAAAATGTTTTTCAAAACTCCTTTACCTTTTCAGTTTCGTTTTTCAAATCCAAGGTACTGTATTTTTGTAATCACAGTTGTTGTTTAATTCCATCTGAAACTAGTTTTCTTGGCTAGTGAATTTAAAAATAATTATTTTTGTGTGTCCATGAATAAGATTATTTAAGGTTTTTTTTTTATTGTTTAATTTCAGACGGATAAAAGGATAGAGATTGTCCGAGGAGACAGTCCAGACTTTGGTCACGTCATCATAACGGAAAACGGCGACAGCCCGAACTCCTTGTCCGCGAAGAGAAGGTAATTTTTTCGTCTTTAATTGCTCTTTTTTTCTTGACAGAATTTTGTTCGATATTTTGGTGAATATTTCCTTTATTGATCTAATAGCATGGGAATTCGGTACACAGTCAGAGTGTGTCAGTGAGGAAAGGTTTTTTTGGGCCAGTGGCAGATTTGACCTTTGTAAAAAATATAGGTAAAATCACGAGCAATTTGCAATAATTTACAAATGGCTGCCATTGGTTGCTACTCTATCCATATAATTTTTGTACATGGCGTGTCGGTGGTGAGCGGATAAGAACACCGGACTCAAGCTGTGATGTTTCTGACCAGCAGATGGTGGGTTTGAGTCCCGGTAGTGACACTTGTGTTCTTAAACAAGACACTTAACAATTATTGCTGCATCCTTAGGACAGAGGGTATCGCTTAATCTTTGGTTTTGCCTTTGTACCAAAAAACTTGAATTTCTTCTAAAAACCTTACCTTATATGGTCACAGGTTTTTTAAATTTTGTTGTGTCTATTTTCTTTCGTTTTGTTTTTGGTTTTAGTGTACCTTGAACACCCAGCAGGGTGGGTATGTCGCATTACAAGTCTTTATTATTAATAATATTATTATTGTTGTTATGGCTATTTTTACCCTACCCCCACCCCCCTTCTTTCCAGACATGTCATCACGGAACTCATTGAGACAGAGAAGCTGTACGTCAACGAGCTCCATGCCGTCTTGAGGGGGTACATTCAGGAGATGGACAACCCTGACCTCATGCCCTTCATTCCTGAAGCCCTTCAGGGAAACCAGGAAATTCTCTTCTCAAATTGGGATCAAATTTACCGATTTCACAGCAGGTAAGAAATCAAAACTCACTCTGTATCATCTTAAAGGCACTGGACACTGGTTATTACTCAAAATAATTGTTAGCAAAAAAACTTACTTGGTAATGAGCAATGGAGAGCTGTTGATAGTACAACAAAATTGTGAGAAACGGCCCCCTCTGATGAAGAGGCGTAGTTTTTGAGAAAGAAGTAAAGTATTGAGTATACAGTGGTAACACACATCGGTGTATGGGTAAAAACCGAAATTAATATTCTTTATCCCCGATGCTAATTTAATCTATTATAAAGTAACTTCTCACTCAAATATTTGAGTTGAATTCGAGACCTCAGCTTAGTTCTCAAAATCAAGCATCTGAAAGCAAACAACTTGTGCGACAAGGGTGTTCTTCCATTATTCTCTCAAAACTTCACAACCAATGGAGTCCAAATTTTATGCATATGTTGAGATACACCAAGTGAGAAGACTGGTCTTTGACAATAACCAAACATGTCCAGTGTCTTTAAAGGTAGGGTCATAGATTGGTAAATTATACAAATATTGACTGCTTCGAGTGCTATGGTTAAAACTATGACTCCCGAGGTGATCCCCGGTGCACTCTATTTTCCCGAGGAAGCCTCGGGAAAATAGAACGCACCGGGGATCACCGAGGTAGTCATAGTTTTAACCATAGCACTCGAAGCAGTCAATATATGTTTTATAACGCCCCAAACATTTCTAAATACTGTACTATATTAGGGTACAGACCTGAATGCTACAATCCACGGACGACGCGAATACAGATTGTGAAAACTTTTACTGTGCTGCATGTAGTGTCATGTAATCTGAAATGGTTACAGACTATTAATGATCATCTTTGTACATGCAACGGACGTCTGGGTACTGCACGCCGTGTGATAGTCTTCGGACTAGCGCATGGCAAACCGACGCACTATCACACGGCAAACCGATGCACTATCACACGGCCGTCGTCTAGTAAAACTAAGACATATCATGTGACGCGCTCTAAACCAAAGAAAAGGCAGAATATTTGTAAGGGATGTTTTAACTCCAATAGTTGATGACCATAGAAACTTACTAGGTGAGAGGCACTGTGGCTGTTAATAGAATAAACTGTTCTAAGAAAAGGATTCACTTTAAGGTAATTTAGTTTGGATGTATGTTCACCACAAAACAAAGGTGTTTCATTATAAAAACACGAAAGCAGTATGAACATGTATTACATAACGGAGGTTTTACTTTCAGTGACATGAGTTTTGTTTAGAGCATACGTTGTGGTTTTATCTTAGAAGAATGTGGGGTTATGTCATCAGCACTGAGCGCTTTCAGCTGCGGCTAAAAGAAAATCAGAATCCACTGACATTTTTTTAAGTAACTGAAGACATAATCTTTACACTAGAACGCAGGCCTGTGATCTTCACCCTTGGTCCGGTAAACTCACGACTGGACCAGTCCTGGGGTGGATTTCACAAAGAGTTGAGACTAGGCTTATATGGACTTAGGACGAGCTACTCATCCTAACTTAGGACTAGCCATACGTTTTAATATTTCATACCTAACTCTTTGTGAAATTAACCCCTGTTGTCTACTTGCACTCCAATAACTCTGGAACTAACAATACTAGAGAGACGCATTAGTTTAAACTACAGTAGTGCCAGTTTACTCAAGAAATGATACATAAAATTAAAATACTTTGTTTTGGTTGTTATTGTTTTGCAGCACATTCCTCGTGGAGCTAGAAAGTTACATCAACACCCCAACGTTAATCGGAAAATGTTTTGTAAAAAGGGTGAGTATACGTTCAGTTCGCTTCAGTTCTACTTTTAGTCGTCGATAAAACATTTTCCTGGCGGGTGAACAGTTTAAAAATTATAAATCAGGATGAAACAATAACAGCCACACAAATATCAAATATCTCTGGGTATTTTGAGATATTCAGTCCTCAAACTGGAACTGAAAAATGAAGTAACCAAGAGATAGCAATTGTGCAACAACCTTCTTATTGTGTGACCGTTCATCCACTGTTGTTCTGAACAATAAACTATGCTAGTCTGCAATATGATATCAAGTGGTGAATACCCTCCTACTGTCTGACCACTCACTGTACATCATCCACTTTATTCTTGAATGAAAGATAAAGTATGACAGTCAACCCTTCTACTATTTGACCGATCAATATCATCTACTTTGGTCTTGAATGATAGATAAACTATGTCAGCCTGCAGTATTATATCATGTGGTGAATGCATCTACTCAATAGACAGTCAACCCTCCTACTGTCTGACCATTCAACATCATCGATAGGCCAAACTATGCCAATCTACAATATGATGTATTGTGGTGAATGCATCTACCCACAACCATCAGTCCATTTTCCATCAGAATGAGGGCTTTCCTTTCATTGAACCAGGCCTCAAATTTCCCGGCGGCCACGACGGCCATGGCCGCCGGTGCCCTGCTTACTGGCCGTGGTGCCCCGAGAAAATCTGACATTTTCGCGGCCAAAAAGGCCGTGCCCTTTTTCTCCGATGGCCGCCGTGCCCTTTTTGAGATCAAAATTTATGTTTTGATACACCACCACCATCCGTCTGTGTGCACATAAAATGAAACACTTACATGTACATTCTATATTAATACACGCACACAGAGCGCGGTCGGTTGAATGCTCATCACACGGAATTTAAACGGACGGCAGCATATCCATGCAGTGCATGTGTGTGTGCACGATGCAGAACGAACGACAGACGTGCATCCATCATAGACATTGTGTACTCGAAGTTTATACACGGGCCGGATGTACTTGCAACGACCATTTGAGAACAATCGCACTGGTACTCATCTTGCAACATGCGTACCCACGCAAGGTTGTCCATGATGGGTACCAGCTAATCACAATTTCGGTTCCATTCGAGGTTGGGCGTCCGCCTATTCCACTGGTGTTGTGCTTGTTCACTGGTACTCGTACATGTTTGTGCACGTGGGCCATGTTACGTAAATCACGCATCATGTACATGTACATGAAAAGTACATGTACATGTACTTTACATGTACATGTATGTCCGTTGAATAAATCTCCGCTCTGCACACAGTCAAGTGACAGCTCATTGTTTACGTCCGGCCGTCGCAACAAAATCTCCGCTGCACACAGTTAAGTGACAGTTCATTGTTTACGTCTGGCCATCGCAACAAAAAATGGATGCTTACTTTTACTTCCCATTAATCAATAAAATTAAATACATTTAAAAATACTTGATGTTTTTTTGTTACAGGAAAGCAAAAGTAATGAAATGGTTCATTAAAATAGCCTTCATGGACCTGAACAGAAATTGTTTCATGATCTTTATTTTTTATGGCCTTGATGCCCTTTTTGAAATTTTAAGTTGGCCTTGGTGCCCTACCCCATGGCCTTGGTGCCCTTTCAAAATTTGACAAATTCAAGGCCAAAGTGGCCTTGCCCTAAAAATCGGGAAATTTGAGGCCTGTTGAACCTAACACTCTCCCACAGACTGAAAGAAATGTGAGGAAACAAAAACTACAGATTCTTCCAAAGTGCGAATGGCAGTGTTCCCCTCGTGTTCCTTTGTTCTGTTGTCCCCACTCTGCTGATGATACCATGACACAGTTCAGTGCAAAGTTGTGCCACCTTGGTCACCGGGGTCAAGTCGTTAGACTGCAGGACTTGCAATCACAAGGTTGTGGGTTCGATTCCCCCAGCTAACATGGCTAACTGCTGATTTCACAGTGACTAGAATAAATATTGTCGTCTAGTTACTGAATCACAATTTCTTGATTTGTGTAATTCATAATCAGAGACGTTAAACCAAAGTTTGTATGAGAGAGATTGGCTGTTGCCAGCTTGGTGTTTATATCCCTCTGTTGGAGTGGGCCGAGTTCCCTTGACGGGAAGATCATCTAAAAAAACAAACAAACAAACAAACAAACCTTACACAACTGATGCAGTTAAATGGTTTCAAAATTTAATTCGGCTCGCTGGAAAATGTCACAAAGAGTAGGAGTAATAATGACAAACAAAATTTTTGCAATATTTTCAATTTTGCTAGAAACATTCATTCTTTTATTTGATTTTTCGGTCTATCTTTTTTTTTGCAGAAAGAAGAATTAGATAGTTTATACAGCACCTATTGTCAAAACAAACCTCGGTCAGAAATTCTAAGAAGAGAATGCGGTAACGATAATCCCTTCTTCCAGGTAAGAACTGTAAACAAAAAAGCAAAAAATCATTTACAAATTTATGGGTTTTTTCCCCCAATATGTTTGGGGGTTGAACAATGGATTTTTTTAAATGACAATAAAAATAATAGTAGCTTCTTATAAAGCGCTCAAATCTATCAATAATATTGTGTAATGGTGCTCCAACAATATTACCCCCTGGTCATTAGGCCATTTATTTACTTCCTTAAACCATCTTGGCTCCCTTGTGTGCTGCCAAGTATGTTCAAATTTACCCCTGTACTGGGTGAATAAAAGAAATTATAGTTTAGTGTCTTGCTCATGGACACAGTTGTCATGACTAGGATTCGAACCCACACCCCGATAACTCAGCACCAGAATTTTAGTCCGATGCACTACACCGCTCGACCACAATGCACCATTTTTTATTATACACATATTGACTGGCAATGAGGTAACTAGTGTACGTCTCTTCCCAGAGGGACTTTGAGTGACCAGAAGAGTGACCTATTCCCGAGGCAGAAGGCCGAGGGAAATAGGTCTCTCTTCTGGTCACTCACAGGCCCGAGGGGGAATAGACGTACACTAGTTACCGAATTATGCCAGTCAATATGTGTTTTATAACACACCTTTGTGTTAAATGTGAAGTAAGAAGAGAAATCTGGAAAAAAAGGGGAAGTTTTGTAGGGGCGCTGTAACCAGGCACTGTTTTAAAAGACTAGTGCCCGGCGGCACTATTCCCGCAAATTACGTGCGCGATCGCTAGACTATTTTAGTTCACCCCAATCGACCGTGTTTCAGCCAGAACAAGCAAGAGGTGTGTTGTAAAGTGCAATAGTGTTGGAAGGTAATTCTTAAGGACACAAGCGTCAACACCGGGACTTGAACCCACACTCTGCTGATCAGAGTCACCAGAGCTTGAGTTCGGTGCTCTTGACCGCACAGCCACGACAAGATAAAAAGTCCTGAAGAACACTGGATAAAGTTTGGCAATCAGAGCAGATTCACAGTTTTGAAATGTTGTATTTTGTTCTTTGTCTTGTAGGAGTGCCAAAGATTGCTTGGGCATAAACTACCCCTGAGTGCTTATTTACTTAAACCAGTCCAAAGAATAACCAAGTACCAACTTCTTCTTAGGGTAAGTGAGACAAAACCGTCTGATCCTTGCTTGAAGTTTGTTAATTTTGTACTGGCAAATTAATGCAAATAAAAAACTTTTGTTTAGAAACCTACAACAGCTTTCATAGTGTAAAGCATTTTGAGAAAAACTTAACTTTTAAAGGCAGTGGACACATTGGTAATTACTCAAAATAATTGTTAACATAAAAATTTACTTGGTAACGAGTAATGGGGAGAGGTTGATAGTATAAAACATTGTGAGAAACAGCTCCCTCTGAAGTGGAGTAGTTTTCGAGAAATAGGTAATTTTCCATGAATTTGATTTCGAGACCTCAGATTTAGAACTTAAGGTCTTGAAATCAAGCATCTGAAAGCACACAACTTCGTGTGACAAGGTTTTTTTTTCTTTCATTATTATCTCAATGAACGATTGAGCTGAAACTTTCACAGGTTTGTTATTTTATGCATATGTTGAGATACAGCAAGTGAGAAGACTGGTCTTTGACAATTACCAATAGTGTCCACTGTCTTTAAGTACTTTGATGAACAATTGAGCTTAGTTTTTCTCAGGTTTGATATTTCATTTCGGGTCGCTAATAATTTACCATTTTGACCGCGAGCTTTAAGTTGTTTTTCAACCACAATGTTTTGTAGTGAATTAAGAGGAATGCATTCTGCCAAGAGACCGACATTTGTTCTTTTTTTATGTCGTTTGTTCAGAAAATAAAGTTGCCTGTTACAAACTGCTTACCAATCGTTAGTATAAATGCAAAAAGAAATAGTTAATGAACTGATGCTTCAACCCTAACAGAGTCTTTCTTGAAATACTAAGTGACAACATAACACACAGTGTCAAGTGGAAAGATACGAAAATTGAGAGAGAGAGGCAGAAAGCACACAAAAAAGCAAGGGATGAATGAACGTTGAAGTTTTGTTGTTGTTGAGTTAGATATAAAGTTCTGATTGCTGAAATTTGACAATGCTAAAAAACATCCCAACATGGTTATTTTGAAGCTAATATTATTTGCACTCTGTTAAAAGAACGTTACATAATTGGTAATAAACAAAAAACGTGAAGATCACACAGATTTACATAAAACTTACACGGTCTAATGATGATGATAGTAGAAAACATCCCTTGAAATATTTCTGTCGGAAATTTCATATTTGTTGAGAAATAAATCTAATTTGGCATTTAGAGTTCATCGCTCAGTGAGCGTTTTATTCATTTTTGTTTTGGCAGCGATGCAATGCAAAATTTGTAATTGGTTTTTCACTATTCTCTTGTGACCCAGATGGCTGATCGATCTAGAACTTCTACAGGTTTGTAAATTTATGTATGTGGTGGATTACATAAAGTGCTTACACTGCCGCAACCTTTTTGCTAGCAAAACCAATTCTGTAATGTTCCGTTAAATTTGTCATTTCTATAAATTCACTTTCTCCATGTGATTCAATCCTCGCAGGAAATGTTAAAATATTCCTCAGCGGAACCTGGGGCTGACGATTTGAAGACTGCCCTAGACTGTATGCTGACTGTCATCAAATACGTCAACGACACCATGCACCAAGTAGCCATAACAGGGTTTGAGGTATGCATAAATAGTAGTAGAGCGCCCTCTGTTGGCTTAGTGATTAAAACCCAAGAAGACATGGTAGGTCCATCTAAGCTAGACTGGACCTGTCTTTCTCCGCAAGGATAACGACAGGTCCCTGCCGCTAGATTTAGTGATTCCATTGGATACAGTGATATTGGATAAACGTGCACAGTGACATGAGCTTTTCATAGATATCCAAACAGTTAATTTGTGTCAAGTCCGCAATAGAATTTGTCTGCGTATCTCTATAATAATAAAAAAAACAAATTCTTATATAGCGCATTTCACAATAAACCGTATCAATGCGCTTTACATTAGTCCCCTGGTCATTGGGCCAATAAACATCCCTTTAATCTTTCTCAGCTCCCATTGGGGAGTATACAGCCCCGAGCTGCCGTGGCGCTCCGAAAGCTTGTCATTCACAATATCAACCTCTACCCTCGCAGGTACCCATTTATACCCCTGGGTGAAGAGAAGCAATTATAGTAAAGTATCTTGCTCAAGGACACAAGTGTCACGACCGGGATTCGAACCCACACTCCGGTGAATTAGCACCAGAACTTGAATTCGATGCTCTTAACCACTCGGCCGTGACACTCTATGTGAAGTGAATAAGGTCAAAAGTGAAAATGCACGCCGGTTTGGAGGCAGCAGGTCTGTGGCAATATTTGTGGCAACATCAGATGTTCAGGCTACATCTTAGCCTGAAACGTCACACTTTGAGGCCGGTCAATCCCAGTCCAAGTCCCAGTCACCTTTCACCAACAATAATTTCAAACACAGTTTAGTTTTACATGTATACTGACATTACACGCTATGAACATTTGAGAAAGTAAGCTTTCAATATCTGTGTTCTGATTGGTCCGAAGTGATGTGGGTGCAACTGACAAACATCAGCTCGGACCAATTAAAACACAGATATAAAATTGTAAATACAGGTATAATGGATGTACATGTACATGTACTTGAATTGTAATAAATGTACATTGTATCCAATGATATAACCAAGACTTAAAGGCAGTGGACACTATTGGTAATTACTCAAAATAATTATTAGCATAAAACCTTTCTTGGCGATGAGTAATAGGGAGAGGTTGATGGTATAAAACATTGTGAGAAACAAGCTCCCTCTGAAGTGCCATAGTTTTTGAGAAAGAAGTAATTTTCCACGAATTTGATTTCGAGACCTCAGATTTAGAACTTGAGGTCTCGAAATCAACCATCTAAACGCACACAACTTCGTGTGACAAGGGTGTTTTTTTCTTTCATTATTATCTCGCAACTTCGATGACCGATTGAGCTCAAATTTTCACAGGTTAGTTATTTTATGCATATGTTGAGATACACCAACTGTGAAGACTAGTCTTTGACAATTGCCAATAGTGTCCACTGCCTTTAACATTGTCTGTTTCTTCTCTCAAAAGGGAAAGCTTTCAGATCTCGGCAAGCTTCTCATGCAGGGCGCCCTCTTTATGTGGGTGGACCACAAGAAGCGCAACCTGAACGACATCAGACAACGCAAGATGCAACGCCACGTCTTCCTGTACGAGAAAGCAGTTTTGTTCTGTAAAAAGCGGGGCGATATTAAAGAGAAGACGTGCTACGCTTTCAAGAGCTCCTTAAAGGTGAAGGTTGACCCCACCCTGCTCTAGATCCCCTCTGCTGTTTTCTTAACTCCCAACTAAAAAGTCGCCCTATAGCAACTCTCGCCAAATACTTAATTTTCAAAACTTAGTATGTATATTTCTATTAATGGAACCAAGGATGCCTCACAAGTGAACTTAATCACTGTAGCTCTTGATGATCTGAAAGCTGCAGTGCCTAATTTTGTATGGAAACTATGGCTGTTTGCGAAACCATGGCTTGGGAAACCATGGCTTGGGAAACCATGGCTTGGGAAACCATTGCTTGGTCTTGGGCTATTTAGAAAACGTATGTTGTCCTTGTGGGGCTTCAAACAGTCTGGTGGAGCCCAACCCCAAGATCAAGCCGTGGTTTCGAAAATGCCCTGGACTCCTTTTAAAAATGGTGTAAAATTTGTTCCTTTCTTCCTCTTTACAGACTGCTGGAATTGGACTGACTGAACATGTCAAAGGAGACAAGAAGAAATTTGAGATGTGGTCAGGCGGGCGAGTTGACGTCTACACTTTTCAGGTGAGCTGGTTTGCGAAGAAACAGCTCTTGACTTGCCCAATTTCATAGAGCTGCCTAGTGGCCGATTTGGTGCTCACTGTGCAATGTCGATTTCATAGTGCTGCTTAAACCGTAAGCACACGAAAATATGTGCTAACCCTCCGGTGCTTACTGCACAAAAAGAAATTACGTCACAATGCAAATCCATAGTGAACGAGCAACATGGCTGCCTAATGATTCTGCTAACCTGTGAAATATGCTTGCATCTTAGCAAAACTTTCTGCTACAGTAAGCAGGAAAATTTGCTCACCATGTAAGCAGCACTATGAAATTTGGCCCTTGTAAAGCCTGGCTATTTAAAATAATCATATGATTTATTTGTTCATCCCCAATTATTTATTTTGCTACACTGTTCTTGGCAAGTAGCCCCTAAAAGGGCTTTACACTATTATTCATTGGGCCCTAAGCATTCTTGAAATCTCCTCATCTCCTGAGGAGTATGCAGCTACGGCAGCCAAAATGGACGCACAAGTTGCTTTATTATTCCCTTTAACAATCTTCACATGTACCCATTTACTCCTGGGAGATGATGTTATTTTTTAAGTATTGACACCTGCCTAACCTATGAAGCAAACAAAACTTCAAAAAGAGGTCAAAATATGTTTTTGAGTAGTGCAATCAGTGCTTTTTCCTTTGCCCATTTTACCTTGATGTAATTAAGCTCAAAGGTTTTTAAGCCTGCTTGCCATTTTCATTTGTATATTTTCTTTCAAGGCGCCTTTAGAGAAGGAGAAGATGGCGTGGGTGAAAGCAACGAGACAAGCCTTACTCCAGAATCAGCAGAATCAGCTGGAAATTGCCGGTAACTATAGACTGTTCTTTTGCAACATCACATCTACGACATCTCCCAACCACAACACTACCCAATCAGCGTTTTGCCAAAAATGTGGGGACCATCGCTGCCCAAAAAACACCAACTTATTATTGAAAACATTAAGTACCGATATCACAAGACAAAAAGTCACTCACTACCAGAGCTGCCAACTCGCCATGATTCTACTGAAAGTTCCCTGAAAATAAACCTTTCCATGTTCTGATGAGCTAATGTGAAAAACTCCAAGATTACGGGAACTTTTTCTTAATCATGTCGAATGTAATTCTTTCTTATATCTTCCTGATTGTTCTACAAAATCTCCCTGTTTGCAAAATGCAGATATGCTTTTTTAGGCCTGGAACTGCATGGAGGGTACGGAGACCATGGCTTCTCTTGCCCCTGGTCTTAGCTTTGGTGTCCCTTCAAAAGTTTCCCAAAGACTATTTTATTTACAAGTGGAAGTGCCAATCGCATACTAAAAATGGCCTTTCCCTCTCAAAGATGAAACTCCAAGCCTGCATTAAAAAATTTGGTTAAAAATATCTTTCTACAACATAGCAGATTTGAACCAACCCAGTTTAACGAGCCTTCTCACTGATGTCTCATTTCGATAGCAACAGGGGAGGTCTACCATTCTGGAATATAATGCACATGTACAATCTGTACGCGTAATACTATCCAGCAATGCGTTTCGCAGCGCGTGTTCGTACAGTTCTAGTTCTGTTGTGCCGGACGTAGGAGTGTAAGGATTCCAGCATGGCGAACAAGCTTGTAACCACGTCAGAGAAGGGTCTCTATTGTGGCGCTCGATGCGGCTGAAATATATTGGTGGTCAGTATTTGTAAACGAAACAAAGATGAACTCCAAATCTTGTAAAGTTGAAGACAGACAATATTGGAAGTAGAGGAGTTTAATTTTCAGTGTGGAATCATAGAGGTTTTTTAAAGTTAATTCTGATAAATGTTGCTGTTCTTTTTTTAAACAGGGAAAAATCTACAGAAACCCAACAGCTTGGAAAGTGGGTGAGTTGTCGATTAATTTAGATTTTGGGGAAATGTTGGAGACATCTTTGAATGGACTGGTGTCATTGGGCAAGTCATTGTCTTACTCCCCTACATCGAAGTATTGACCCCTTGCACGCGCGTCACACGCGGCGACTGATGCCACGCTCACCATGTTGGTGGGCAGTTAGGTTTACGTGTATTAACGCACAGCATGCTCTATGCATAGAGTTATATGAACACGCTTAGTGAAATTGCCCACCAGTATGGAGCATTCAAGATTTCTCTGATGATGACGTCAGGTGAAATGGGTCAATAACCAAAATGCGACTAGAAGGTACAATACTCATAGGCTTATTTGTCGCTCTAATGGTCATCAGCATTATGGTATGAAATGCAGCAACGTTAAGTGCATTCTAGTGGTGTGTTGTGGCGGAGCGGTTTAGTTCATCGGACCCAAGCTCTGGTGTTGTCGGCAGCAGAGTTTGGGTTCAATATCCGTTCATGACACTTAGTGCCCTTGAGCACGGCACTTGCAGGATTTTCAAAATGTCCATGGATTTACATTAAACTTACAGTGTTTGAAGATAATGATAGTGGAAAGCTTCCCTTCAAATATTACTTACTGACGTGCTGTAGTTTATGAGAAATAGTAAAACAATGTCTTGAAAAAACGTAAATGTAAATGATTAAAATAATTTTCGTCTCATGAAAATTATTTTCATGACATTGTTTTACTCATTTCCCAAAAACTACCGCACCTCAACACGTAGTATTTACAGGGAAGCTTGGTGTTAATCTGTGGACAGTGTGTTTTTCGTCCTACAAAGTTACATAGACCCTTTAACCATAGATTTGTAAAATGTTGGGATGGTAGTGCATTCTGCTCTACCAATCGGGCTACTATAGTGGATGATACCCATGGCTAAATATCCATATGGACTGTGGTGGAGGTAACCCTGTTTCAGCCCCAGGAGTAGGTGGCAACGTGCCCCTGGTGGCAACGTGTCCCTGGTGGCAACGTGTCCCTGGTGGCAACGTGTCCCTGGTGGCAACGTGTCCCTGGTGGCAACGTGTCCCTGGTGGCAACGTGTCCCTGGTGGCAACGTGTCCCTGGTGGCAACGTGTCCCTGGTGGCAACGTGTCCCTGGTGGCAACGTGTCCCTGGTGGCAACGTGTCCCTGGTGGCAACGTGTCCCTGGTGGCAACCCGCCCTGGTGGCAACGTGCCCCTGGTGGCAGTTGATTTGGGTCGATTGCCCAAAGCCCTCACCTTGAAGTGGTCGCCCGGCCTTGTGAGTTTGGAGATATCTCATCAAATAAATTAAAGACGTCGGGGCTCAATATCATCACACCGTTACTACAGCATCCATTGCTATCATCTAAATGAGCAGTGCCGTTAAATTGGGCCAATGTGGGGGTTTGGGGTTCGAGTCCCACTCGAGCATCCTGTCAAGTTTGTTTTTTTTCCTGCAAGACTCTTTACACACTGCAGGACTCTGAATACTTTTTTCACACTTTGGTGTCAGGGTTAAAAAATTTAAATGATTACATTCCTTCTTTCTTCCATTATAAATAGGCCTGCCACGGAAGCCACGACCGTCACATCCAACGGAGGCCCTCTCCCGTCCCCTACCGCTAGCGATACATCCTCCACGGGGTACGGCAGCGCCAACCCCTCCCTGGCCAGCGAGCAGTCCTTAGAGATTGAAGAAGAAGAGAATGAGGAAGGCTGGGCTAGCGGAGAATTCAGCGAGTCTGACGATGAACTGTTAGATGACAGACGTGAGGTGGCTTCACCTCAGGTGAGTTTTCAATTATGATTTTCAAAATCTGGGCCGAATTTCATGGCTCTGTTTACCGGGAATTTATCTGCTTACATCCCATAGTGTTGTGTGCTTTATATGGCTCGGTAAGCATAGAAGTTTGTGGTAAACAGCACCATGAAATTGAACCCTGGTCTGTCTTTCAAAAGTGGTAACAAGACTCACCTTGGGCTCAATTTCATAGAGCTGCTCAAGCAGAAAAGACTGCTTGAACATTTTCTACTTAGCAAAAATAAGCAGGATACCAGTCAAAGATTGTACATGTTGTATCGTAGTTTGGCTGGTAACCCTTTTTTGGTTAGCATAATTTTGTCTGTCCAATCGCCTTACCAGGCCGCCGACTGGATGAATGACACACATTGTGCCAGACTGTACTATTTTGGTCCAGAATGTAATATTTTTCTTTCTGCAATAAATTTTGGGACAGGAACCATTTTGCCGTAATTTTTTGGGAATAAGTTACATCTATTTTTTGTTTTCTTCCTTTGATGTTGAAGCCTGTGACAGTAAACCAGTATGTAGTTCTTGCCGAGTACAACGTCGTGGAAGAGGGAGAAATGGCCGTGAAAGTCGGCGACGTAGTCAGCGTACAGAAGGTCGGTAAAGAAGGCTGGTGGCTGGTAAGCCGTCCGGATACCGGCCAGCAGGGTTGGGTACCGGGCGGCTACCTGGAGCCTTTAACCAATCAGCTTGCACGAAGCAGTCCTAGTCTGAGCAGTCAAGGTTTGTTGTTGCATTGTGGAGTGTGACTTTTCTGTTCCTTGTTAATTTGTAACATTTTTCATTTTTCATCTGTTGGGCTACCAATCACCCCCCCCCCCCACAACTCTTCCCATCCATTTATGATTCCTATTTTCATGCAAGTCATGTACTTCACTGATTATGGCGAGAAATTACTAGGAAAACTGAAAAACTTGATATCGTGCTTTATTGCCTCTGAAAAATAAAGTTGTACCTTCCAAAAGATAATCACTAAAATATTTTATTTTATGGCTCCATAATATTTTTGGCTCCATATTACCCTTTTGCTCAACTAATGTGCTCCTTACCCGCGGAGAAAAAACTTGCTACTTCATGAGCTTTAACAATTATTTTGTTAAAACATAAACAACATTTATCCGATCTCCCCTCCACACCCACATTTTCTAAAACTGCTGCCAACTTCCCCGAACCCCTGTCCGCCATCAGCCACCTGGGCCAACAACGACAATAAGTTTTATGGTTTCATGTCAGTAGAACAACCCATTTGATTATGGGCAGTTGAGTTGATTTGCCTGTTGACAAATAAACTTGTTGCATTTCAAACAAGTATCCAATCACAACCCTCAAAACAAAAACACTCAATAAACTTTCCCTTCTTAACATTCTAATGGTATTGGCTTTTTTTGTAAGTCTCTCTAAAAGTAACTGATTCTGTTTCCCTTGCCCCACACTTCCCTGCCGACCCATCCCCACCCAAATCTCAAAATCCAAGTCCCTCAGAGCCCCTTCGTGCTTTGCATCCTTCTTTCAGTTAATAATTCATTTGATCTAAAAAGTTGTTTTTGTTTTGATCTTGAGGGATGGCATGTTATTTTAGCTTAAATGTTTTTGTGTTTCTCAAGTTGATGTTTCGTATGATTTATGCATGAGGCACGCTGCAATTACAATCATTCTATTGACCCAAGTCACGGATTTCATCGCCGCCTTGACATTGTTGGGCGTTGGATCACCTGTGCGTTACTTCGCACATGCAGCTACATTTGCAGCATGTTTGACTCCCAAAATGGCAAACCATAGGCAGGCAATAGCCGTGTTTGATATCAGTGCACTGGGTCTGTTCATTTAGGAATCATACTACTAGCTTGAAGTCTACATGTGTAAGTCAAAGTTATGCATTAAAGGTCAATGATTGTATTTGCAAATATGACTTTTTTTATGAGAACCTGCTAGAAAAAGAAATCATAAATGAACACAATTTTCACTTGTTAAAAGTTAGAAGAAGATACTTCCTGAATTCATCAGCATTTATGCAGTTTGGACATCCAAATCTTTAGACTGTGATAACATTGGTATGCCTGGCCCCATGTTGAGCATTGTTGGTTTGGCTGTACAAAACTGAATCCATCAAACTCAGACAATTACCTTTGGACTCTGATAACACTGGTATGCCTGGCCCCATGTTGAGCATGGTTGGTTTGACTGTACAGTACTGAATCCATCAAACTCTTGCAAAGCCTTTATACTCTGATAAAATTGGCAAGTCTGGATTCGCTGAACATGGTTGGTTTGGCTGTACAGTACTGAATCCATCAAACTCAGGCAAAACCTTCAGACTCTGATCAGATCGGTATGCCTATTGTATTGTATCCATCAAACTCAGGCAAAACTATTATACTCTGATAAGATTGGTTTGCCTGGCTCAATGCTGAGCATGATTGGTTTGGCTGTGCAGTATTGTATCCATCAAACTCAGGCAAAACCTTTTGACTCTGATAAGATTGGTTTGCCTGGCTCAATGCTGAGCATGATTGGTTTGGCTGTGCTGTATTGTATCCATCAAACTCAGGCAAAACCTTTGTACTCTGATAAGATTGGTTTGCCTGGCTCAATGCTGAGCATGGTTGGTTTGGCTGTGCAGTATTGTATCCATCAAACTCAGGCAACACTTAGACCCTGATAAGCCTTGCCCTGCTAAGCATGGTTTGTTTGGCTGTGCAGCACTGAACCCATCAGACTCGGGCAATTTAGACACAGATAAGATTAGGAATGCCTGACCTCAGGTACAGTAGACTGAATCCATCAAAGTTAAGCAATCGTTTTAGCATTTGTTCCCCTTCTTATTCAAGGAGTTTGATGAGGTTCAAATTATATATGCATGGAGAATAACAGCATGTCGTTTTCAATTAACTGTTTTCACCCTCATTTTTCTCATCGTTCTTCTTTCACCCCTACCCTGATATGCTTTGCAGGATTTTTCTTTGTTTGAGCCTGTTAATAGGTCACAACCATTTTCATTTGAGGTAAGATTTCTTTCATGGGCTCACTCACTATTGTTTCATCCCCTCAGTCTGGTAACCAGGCTCTCTCACATTCTTTTGGGTGCTTTGCATTTCACTTTCATATTTCCATACTCTGCTGATTATTTATGTTTTTTGCTCTGTACACAAAAAATTATGTTTAGTCAGAGTCACTAGAGGGCAGTATACACCTTACGTATTTGGCACAAAACCTAAAAATGTATTTGTTTACTGTGTAAAATGTTTTTTTTTATGTGTAGATAATGGACAAGTTGAAAAAACATTGAAAAAAAAAGAATTAGCTGTTGCAAACTGCTTACCAATGTAATGGCCTGACCTTTTGACCCTAGCAGAGTCATACTTGAAGGCAAACAAAATAATATCATATTTGTTTATGGGAAATATTCAGTAGAAACTCTTTTTAAAGACCAATGGCTGTTTCTGCTTTCGCCTTCTTACCAAAACTAACTTTAAAAAAAAATTAAAAAGCTAATTTTCAGTGTGACATTTTAATTGGTGTGTATTTTCTAACCTTGGCTGCTCGTCAAATTTATTTTCTGTGTATTATACATTTGTTATAAATAAGATTGTGTTTATGCAGCTATATTTATTAAAGACACTGGACACTATTGGTAATTGTCAAAAATCAGTCTTCTCACTTGGTGTATCTCAACATATGAAGAAAATAACAAACCTGTGAAAATTTGAGCTCAATTTTGCAAGTCGAAGTTGCAAGATAATAATGAAAGAAAAAACACCCTTGTCACACAGAGTTGTGTGCTTTCAGATGCTTGATTTGGGGACCTCAAAATCAAATCCTGAGGTCTCAAAATCAAATTCGTGGAAAATTACTTCTTTCTGGAAAACTAGGTTACTTCAGAGGGAGCTGTTTCTCACAATGTTTTATACTATAAACAGCTCCCCATTACTCGTTACCAGGTAAGTTGTTATGCTAATAATAATTTTGAGTAATTACCAATAGTGCCCACTGCGTTTAAGTACAAGAAATAGACCAGCAAAGCTGATTCAACCTCATGCTCATTAAACAAAAGTCAAAAATATGGACTGCAGCTGCTTTTTTATACAAACTAAAAAAGTGATGTCTTCTTGGAAATTTTGCATTGTGTTTATATGGCATTTCTTAAAAAAATCCATTTGAAATGAAGTGGCCCTGTGGTGAAATGCTTTTGGAAACTGGAAAAATAGTTTTAAGCTTTTAAGCTGGCATACCATCTATCTGTTGGTATCATCAATTGTGGTCTTGAGTTATAGACACATTATGATATCATGTGGTGAATGCATTTACACAGTCAACCCTCCTACGTCTGACCATTCAATATTATCCACTGTGGTTATGAATGGTAGATAAACTATTCAAGCCTGCAATATGATATCATGTGGTGAATGCATCTACACAGTACACAGTCAATCCTCCTACTATTTGATCATTCAATAATAAATGATTCCAGCCTGCAATATGATATCATGTGGTGAATGCATCTATACAGTACACAGGCAACCCTCCTACTATTTGATCATTCAATATTAAATGATTCCAACCTGCAATATGATATTATGTGGTGAATGCATCTACACAGTACACAGTCAACCCTCCTACTATTTGACCATATTAATTTTGTTTTTTACCCATACACCGATGTGTGTTAGCACTGTATTCTCAGTACTTTCCCGAGTCCTGTGAAAAAATATCACAGGCATGTTACTCGGGTGGGATTCGAACCCACAACCCTTGCAATTCTAGAGCAGTGTCTTACCAACTAGACTACTGAAGTTGCCCGGCAGCTAGAGGCAGTTCAAATCCTATGTTTTGGCAGCGCGTACCAATTCGAACTGCCTTTAGCTGCCGGGCAACCTCAGTAGTCTAGTTGGTAAGACACTGCTCTAGAATTGCAAGGGTCGTGGGTTCGAATCCCACCCGAGTAACATGCCTGTGATATTTGTTCACAGGACTCGGGGAAAGTACTGAGTATACAGTGCTAACACACATCGGTGTATGGGTAAAAAACAAAATTAATATTCTTTATCTCCGATGCAAATTTTACATCTATTATACTATTTGACCATTCAATATTATCCACTGTGGTTTGAAATTTCAGAATAATTTTTTTGAAGACCTTTTTTTTTTAATGCTCTGTGAGAATTAGCTGTGTTCTCATTGTAATTTATAACGCCATGGGGGTGAAAATATCATTTCATAAATTTAGAACCTATTTCAGAAATTATTTTCGTCATTGACTCTCTTCCCTGAAACAAAGATAAGCCAACCCCCCCCCCCCAATCCATCATGGTTTTGTCCAAAGGGTAACGTTATTACTTATCTTTAAGCATGGGAATAATTCTGTAGACCAACTTCCTCATCATTATTGGTCAACACCCCTGCCCCCCCCCCATCCCCCACACTTTAGATTTTGTTCATCACAGCTGTTGCCTCATCTTTTTCACGGCTGAGCAATCTATGTGGAAGAAGAGTCCTTCAGATGCACTTATCCCTTGATCTCTAGTATTAGACCACCTCTAAATTCTAGTGTGTTAATCTGTTCACAAATCCTTTACTTAATAATCTCCCTCTTCAATCCGTCCAATCAGGTGGAGTCTTGTGACACCCCTCTTCCAACGGCCATACCGGAGAAGCAACTTCAAATCATCAAAGAGGTTCCAGCCCCGCCTCGGTCATCGTCGTCGCCATCGACAGCACCGGAGAAGCAACTTCAGATCGTCACCGAGGCTCAAGCCCCACCATCCTCCTCGCTACTACAGCTTGTTCCTCCTCCTAAACCCAACCCTAAACCCGCCCTCATCGTTGACCCCCATCCGCCACCCCACCCAGAAGCACCATGTCAATCTTCTCACTCCAACCCAGTATGTAAGCCAGTACGATCGGCATCATCACCACCAGACACCATCCCTGAACCCCACCCACAAACACCTCTTGAACGTGCCCCCCTGATCAAACCCCACCTAAAACCACATTCTGGGACACTGGATGACCAGCCAAAGTCGTTTGTCACCGAGACCGTCATCCAAGTCTCCGATAGGAAACTACCGAAGAATATGTCCCTCGACCACGAAGAGGAATCGTCAAATAACGCCACTCTGGAAATCATCAGCACACAGATAACAGATGTTGGTGATGGGGTGATAGAGATAATGATACAACCCGAAACACAAGTTGAAGCATACATGGTGACGCAGGAGGCCCCCACTGTCACTCTAGAGTTGTCGCCAAATGACTTCAGTAATTTAAATGGTGCAATATCTAAACCGTTGACATCGGGTGTCGTGGAGTTTGACGTTTCGCCAAGCGCCAACGGAGTGACGGAAAACTGAAGAAAGTCCTTCATCTAAATCCTAGCTGTAAATCTTTGTAAATGAAGCCTTACTACCGTGGCTGAGTGAGGTACAACTTCAGTTGAATGCTTCTGCGGAGGAAAAAAAGAGAAAGCCCTTTTATCCACTAATGTGCGTAACATGTTGAGGGCGCCGTCTCGATTACTATCGCTGTTGGGTGTATGATACTGCATATTTGTATTATGGCAGTTTTTTTCCTTTAAAAACTGCATAGAGCTCGCTTAAAATGCTTGCTTTCTTTTCTGTTTAAAGACAGGGGAGGAGGGTGATCGCAAATCCAAGTTATTGGTGTTGTCTTCTGGGGTTGATCATAGAAATTAAGGCCATGCGAACTGTTATTGATTGTATGAGCTTTGAACTTTAACACTTGACCCATGACCTGTGTCAATACAATTCCAGCCGTCTTTCTACAAACCAGGGTCACTGTCTTTTTTAGGAACACCACCACATCCAGTAGTTTAATCATAAAATTAGGACTTGTTTCTTCATGTAATTACTAATTTTTCTTTTTCTTTTATTCTTTTGTTGTACATAATATAAATTAATGTTTATGCTAATGTAATTATGTATAAACTATACATCAAGTTTAAAATGCTAATACATATTCATGGTGTCTAACTCATGCATATGTATTTCATGTTAATGCTTGTATATGATATACATAATATGAAAATATATATTTATATAGTTTTATTCTCTGGCATTATATGTTGCTGAGCCCGAGGTGGAACTGTGATTATTTTTGAATTGTTGTTTTATTTATCAAGTATACAGTTAAAACATTAATTTTCAAGTTATGGATCCAAATAATATCAGAGTTTAACATTTTCAAATTCTTTCCTTTGTAGTGAAGGCAAGAACTTGAATGTGACGCTCCTTGCCAAAGCCAGGTCCTTCTGCCAAAACTAAAAAAAACTTGATTGGTTTTCTCATCAAAAGTCACTTTATAAGGCCATAGAAGATAATAATTTCTCAACACACAGCATCACATCATATTGATACCACAGGTGTTGTTCCAGTTGTCTTTACTTATATCACCATTTCACTATAACCGTGAACTTGGCTGATTTTGGCACTGGCCGCCATAAAAGTTGAGTTGCTTAGCAGAAAAAAGCTGCTTAGCAGCTTAATAAAATTAAGCTTTTAACCCCAGTATACTTTACAACAAAACTGCTCTATTTATGTTCAATTAACCTCGTGAGTTTTCGTCAGGGTCAGGGTCAGGGTTAGGGTAAGGGTTAGGGTAAGGGTTAGGATCAAGGATGCCAGAATATACACAGAGGTGTGTTATTGTCGCCATATCATCCTATAAATCTTGCTTGCACCATTTTTGGAGTTGGATAACCTGTATTTCATTGTGCAGTGCACGGATACAAAGCACTGTGCAAGTACATGTAGTTCCACATGCAACATATCATTACATGCATTTTGACTCCAACAATGGCAGACCACAGGCAGACGCGTTATAATAATAAAAACTAGTTCTTATATATCGCATTTCACAATAACGACTCAATGCACTTTACATTAGTGCCATGGTCATTGGGCAAATCTCTGTGGAGTATATAGCCCCAGGCAATTGATTGTGCTCTAAAGGCTTTGTTATACACAATATTAACTTGTACCAACGCAGGTACCCAGTTATACCCCTGTGTAAAGAGAAGCAATTATTAAAACATCTTGGACACACACGTGTCATGACGGGATTAGAACCCGCACTCCGATGACTTAACCACCAGAACACGAGTTTGATGCTCTTTGATCTGACACCACTATGTTCTGATTCCGACACCTCTACATGCTCTTAATCCTAATCCTAACCCTAGTCCTAATCCTAACCCTAATCCTAACCCTAATCCTAGCATGTAGATTAAACAGGGTTATTGGATCTTGGGTGTTGTGGAACGTTGAGCAGTTTCAGTGGTCAGTACATCATTTGGAGAAACAAACCTTTGGTTATACAAATTGTCATTACTAATGTAGGTTTTTATCTCTATAATAAAATATATTTACCAATTTCCCCTTAGAATTGTAAAAGAAAGAGGTTAAGAAATACAATTATGTACATTGTAAATGTTACAAATAATATGCGTGATTTAAAGTAGGGTCAGAATTGAAGGTTTGAATGCCTTAAATTTACAAGATTTACGGTTAAGATTGTGATTTGATCACAGATATACGTTGGATCTGATTGGTCTGGTGAGTTGTCCAATCAGAGTGTTTTGCTGTTTTCACTCTTATTGTTGTCTGGTACCCTACCTTTATTAGTGTCTGCTGCGTATATAAGTTTGCTTTTCCTGACTAGATAGAACCCTTTGCAGAGGTTGCCAACATTGATCTCTATTATACTGGAGATCAATGGTGAACATTCACTGAGGTCAAACAAAAGGTTGCATTTTGGCTTCCAGGGGCATCAAGCGCTCAGTTTAATAACGCAACCACACTGTTTAGTAACGAATCAATCAACAAGTTTTGTGAATTGTTTGCGGGCTGCACGCCATTCTCACTCAAAATGCAAGGCTGTGTGTTCCAAATTGCCCTTGAAGATGGCCGATTTACGTAATTCGCAACATATCTATGGAAACGAGCATACCGCGTAAGCGCCACGCACAACTCTCAACCAATGATAGATCTTCCTTTGACATTGGATGAGGTATGTGAGTAGCTGTCAGGTCGGTGTGAGCAAAAACATTTAACAGGGTATCAATTCCAGATGAGGCCAGACTGTTGGGGTTTGGGGGATTAATTATTCATATATTTTTTTGTTTGTTTGTCTTTGTAAAGGGTAGCAGGCAGTGCGGTGGGCTAGAGGGCATAGCAGCCAGACTACAGTACACTTGCGTTTGATTGGGCAACACGTAACACGGAATCACGCAGCAATGTTAAAAATAGTGAATGCGGCATCGTCAAGTCGCTGTCCCGCGTTGGGGTATGCGTAGCATTGCAAAACAATAGTTTGCTTGGGATGGCACATGATTGGGATTGGAGTCAAGTCTACGCTTTGGCCCAATCCCTGTTCACGCTGCAGTCTAGCATCCACCTCCTCCCATCAGAATAGGTACTTGAAATAGGCTGTTTATTCGTTGTATGCATTTGTTCATTTCAAAGTGTCGGTTTAATAATTTTGGAAAAGGGTTTTGTTAGGAATTTCATAGTACACATGTGGTTACACTCCTGTGCACAATGACTATGAATACGTCAGGATTTTTCGATGTGCACTTTGCTGTGGCTGATCTGTGGTTATACATTGTGTAAAATGTGCAACGGGAGCAGCCCCCCCCCCCCCAAGCTCACCTTGTTGAGCTGTTAATGGCTCTCTTTTTAACATCGGTCTCATCACAGTGCAACTGTGCTGCCCCCCCCCCCCCCCCCCACCATTCCCCTTTCCGGGGGATAATGCTTTGAGGCCACTTACAGAATTTATCCCGAGGTCAATGAACAAAACAAACTTATACTTTTGTTCTTTTGTAATGTTTTCCTTCCTCTCTGGTTTTATGGACCTCGTGCCTTACTATTGCAACGTCAAAGCCCGAAGTTGGCCCACTGAGGTTGGAAAACTATGGAAAACCATTAATGTTAAACAGGAACTAAACAGATGACAACTATTCCAAAATAGTAGTGAATTCGTTGGAAACAAAGCAATCAATCGTGGGAGATATTTTATCGAGTAGAAAGTTTGCACAACACGTTGAATTTGGTTAGAACATCTGTTGGGGCTGTATTAACACGATTGAACGTTTTGCTTACCATTTGGCCGTCCATGCTGAACCTGCGCGGTTTGTTTATCAACGATTTAAAGGTCTGACGTGCGAGAAAAATTGCCTCCAAAGTGGTGTCTCCACGTCCTGAGCATGGTCCAATAGGAAGCTCTTCTTTATGGATGGTTTTATGTCCCAACGTTTTCACCACGAATAGACTCTTTGGCGCCTGTTCTAATCCGACGTTTTCCAAGGCGTAGAGACGTCACCACTTTGGGCTTATTTCATGCTCACGTATGACGTCCGCACGCACGTACCTGACGTGAGAAATGGTAACTTCACGTATAATAAAAACATGAGATTTTTACAACACAATTTTCTGACGTTCACGTTCACGTTTTTGCTCGCGTAACGTGCGGCTAAACCTCCATATTATGTCCTGTCTTTAGCCCCACAAATCAATGGCTAGCACATGTTTTGCACCGTGCTTTTATCACGAAATACATTCAACGCTTTTTAATTACCTTTTGGGTTGTGTATAACTATTCTTATTAATTTTTGTTTTTATATGTAATAATATTGTGCAATGAATTTTATTGAAGAGACTAAATGATTCTACTTAAACTTTAGTGCTGTAAATTGTAATATGTAATACAACTGTTTAACTATAATAAAAGTAATGCCTTTGGTTTGGCTGTGATGCTTTTAAAGAATGATGAGTTCATTAACGGTGCTTATTTTGTCCTCCATGGTAAGAAACGATCTCTGGTGAAAAAGGCAAGTCACTGTATAAAAGCTCTTCCTACGGCCCATCCGAGAAAGTAATCACTACAAGGGAATTCAACTTGGGACGAGAAAAACCTGCCGTCGATTTCACTTAACTCTTCCTAACTTAAGACTAATCTATAGGTGGACTTGGGACGAGTCCCTGCACTGTAGCATGCAGACCTTAAGAGTTAAGTTAGGCTTTACTCTCGTCCTAAGTCGTGATAGGACGTGGTCTCCTAACTCGTTGTGAAATCGACCTGGTACTGGACCGGCGCCGTCCGTTAGAAAGTTTGGCCATCCGTTTGTTTTTATCAGCACACAACAAAAAATGTTTGCAAGCGTTCTACCTTTTTTTCCCTCTTTTTTTTTTTTTTTTGGGGGGGGGGGGTGTTAACGGGAATTAAAGGCACTGTACACGTTCGGTAGTTACTCAAAACATATGTTAGCATAAAACCTTACTGCCCCTACTTGGTTACGAGCGACGGAGAGCAATTGTGAGAAACGACTCCCTCTGAAGTAACATAGTTTTCGAGGTAAAGATCGTATTTTTTTCAAAATAACAAAAGACTTCTTGTCAGAAGCTCTCCATTGCTTGTTACCAAGTAAGTTTTTTTCCTCTAAAAAGTATTTTGAGTAATTACCAATAGTAACCAGTGCCTTTTTTAGCCATTGAGACTGCTAGCTGCGAGCGAAACTTCGGAGAGACATTAACTTTTCTTCTTATTGAATTATTAGGTAATGGTTGGTAGTCAATTTGCTATGACAGCTAAAGCAATAATTCCCTTTGCAGAGGTTAAACATTTCAAAGGAGTTGTAGGCTACTCTATGTTACCGGTTCACATTAGTCCAAACTAGGTAGACTATTTCAGGCGCCTTTCTCATGTTGACCATGACCGTAAATATGGTTTCAGAAATGCACAACAAAAGAACAGCATATTTGGCGGTAAACAAGGATAATAATAATAATAATAATAATAAGACTTGTAATGCGCACATATCCACCCTGCTGGGTGTTCAAGGCGCAGGATATAATCTTTTCATAAACTGTTTTACTTTTAACCTGAGCGTGTTTGAACAATGTGTTTATTTTTTTTCATAATGCACTCTCGACCAACTCTCCAAATACCTCGGATTTCACAGCAGACCGAGCTCGCGTTTTGTTCGCAAAAGGAGTCCTTGCCCCCGAGATTGTGAACTGGTTTTGGGATCGTTTATTTCACTTTTATTAATATTTGAAATACCTTTTGAAACGAAACGAAGAGGGACAGGACAAACAAGTATACATACGTCTTTAGGGCCGGAGAGGTCGTTTAATGGAAGTTTTTGAATGACGTGGAACTTCGTCGCGATTAATCATTTTCTTTTGCAAGGTTAAAAAAACAAGCACTTCTCTCAGCAGCATGATCACAATGGCCTAGTATTGTGACGTCATGAAAGGTGCAACGGAGCAAACACAACAGGAATGCTAACGCAGCAGGTTTAACTCGAATTTCTTTTTGGGAGCAAACTATAACTCGACTCTTGAAAGAAGGTTTTATAGGGCAAACTGTTTACTGCTGCTTCGAAAGAGTGATATAGAAGTGGACACTGAGCTGTGGAAATGTGTCACTGAGACTCGGACACATTCAAAATGGCGGTTGATAGGGACCATCCGAATTTTAGATCAATGGTGGAAGCTACAACCTGACTTAAAGACCCTGGACACTATTGGTTATTGTCAAAGACCAGGCTTCACTTGGTGTATCTTAACATTATACATAAAATAAATTTTCACAAACCTGTAAAAATTTTAGCTCAATTGGTCGTCGAAGTTGCGAGATAATAATGAAAGAAAAACACCTTGTCACACGAAGTTGTGTGCTTTCAGATTCTTGACTTCGATACCTCAAAATTCTAAATCTGAGGTCTCGAAATCAAATTCGCGGAAATTTACTTCTTTCTCGAAAACTACATCACTTCAGAGGGTGCCGTTTCTCACAATGTGTTATACTATCAACCTCTCCCCGTTACCCCTTGCCAAGTAAGGTTTTATGCATAAAATTATTTTGAGTATTATTACCCGTAGCGTCCACTGCCTTTAAGGACGGTTTCCATTTCCATTGGTTTTTGCCATCAGCTTCGCCGATTTCCGTTGACGGGAAGATCATCATATTATAGTATAAACAAACTCTTATGGGATACGGATAGACCACTGTGTTGGAATCATGCATATATTATCTTTGGAAATACATTTACAGACGAAGATACTGAATCTGAAAGCTCAGACTAAAAAAATACACACCAGTTCCAACGTCCGAAAGAAAATGTGCGATAAACGACAATTGAACACCTCAAAAAGATATAAATGACCCTGATTCTTATATCCAAAGTCAAAATAAGTGATTATGAACGTGCGCCAGATCAGATCACTTGATAATTATACAAACAAATGATTCCCCTCCCCGAAGTTTTCAACAACCGAATTTGATCGGCAACATTGTTGTCACTATAGTGAGTTTGTATGTCAGTGATATCAGAAATTGCGGATGAGGCAAACGATAGGCCTATGTCATCCAAACCTGTGCTTGCAATCAAAATATACCAAGTCAAATCAGTGAATTGATTTTGATGCATTGATAGATTACACCACTGTGATTGGCCACCATTGTATACAAAAGTGCTGAGTATACCTTTATTATCAATGCGTTTTTGGGGTCGATGTGCAGAAGCAAGTGAACAACTTTGTGGTTTACGTTTGGTATTTTTTAGAACCAGAATTCTGCGCTGTTCTGATTTGATTGCTGGGACACAATATTATTGGAAAAGTTGGCTGCGTTATAAATTAATGTTGCGTTTTAGAGATCTACATAAACGCTTAATGGTCTCTTAATGTACGCTGAACTTTGTCCGCCAGGTAGGCAAACATTTGTATTTATCAGCCACTTCAGATTAATATTTACAAATGCAATATTAACTAGAGCTAAATTGCATTTGTGAACAAATGCAGAGCTGTTTCGTCATTAAAATTTTCAAATTTCTCAACTGAGTTATAAATTTGTTGGGTATTCAAAGCAATTTGCCCACTGTGGCATAAATAAAAAATTAATTTGGGTTATACCATATTCATATAGCAATTTATGTGTTAAAGGTGCAAAAATTGAAAAAATCATAAAAAATCACGTGATGACGTCATCATGACGTCATGTCAGATTTCAAAAGAACTTGGCAATATCCAACAACCTACCAAGTTTCAACATGATCGCATAATTACTTAGGGAGTTATATTAGTTCAAAAAGTGCACCTTTAAGGCCGCGTCACGTGACCCCCGATGACGTCATTGATCTGAAACTTCACACATATGATGGCTGCCTGACAGTTAACGTGTGTGTAAAATTTGAAGTGATTACAAGAAACTTCACCACACACATCTTCAAAAAGTCCATTTTGACGAGTTTTCAACCTGCTGCTAGAGGGCGCTGTTGCAATTTGTGACGTCATCAATATTTTTGTTGAACTGCCCACCCTTGCTAGACACTTACGTCCTTGGAAAGCAACTTCATAACTTTTACCACTTTTGAGTTACAGGGCACTTCCGTTTTTTGCCCGTTTCAACCGGAAGTAGAGGTCATGTGAGGTCACGCACACAAAACAAAATGAAGACCTAATTTATCCCTACCACATCCCGCAAACAGAAACCTACGGTCTCGTTTGGCTGATTTGATATAGATTTTCAAACATTTAACAAAAAACACCTTTAAGATGATGTCACGTGACCAGTGATGGACAAGGATAGCAAAGGAACGGCATACCTGGAAAGATCTGACAGAGGGCTACATCCTGCAGTGGATGGACAATGCCTAGATGAGATGAGATGAGATGAGACCAGTGATGAGGTCATCATGACATCCTTGCTTTAGGACCATTATTGCACCATAACCTTCAATCCCTGAAAGTTTCATTGCAATTGCTCCTTGGGAACTATGCAAAAAATTGCGAGTACTGAATCAGACAAATAAAAAAAAAAAAAAACTAGACATAATTGCATTTGTGCACAAATGCATAGCTGTTTCGTCAATAAATTCTCAACTGAATTAGATTTTTTGTGTGTATTCAAAGCAGTTAGCCAAATTAGGCATAAATAACAGAGAAATTCCTTTTATACCATGTTTAGTTAGCAACTGATGACTTAAAGGTGCAAAAATTAAAAAAAATCATAACAAATCGTGTGATGACGTCATCATAACGGCATTTTATAATTCACAGAACTTGCCAATATCTAACAACCTACCAAGTTTCAACAAGTCGCATTGTAACTACGGGAGTTATACGACTTCAAAAAGTGCAATCACGTGATCCCCGATGACGTCATTGATCTGAAACTTCACACATATGATGCCTGCCTGACAGTAAACGTGTGTATAAAATTTGAAGTGATTACACTAAACTTCACCACACACATCTTCAAAAAGTCCGTTTTAAGGAGTTTTCAACCTGCTGCTAGTGGGCGCTGTTGCGTTTAGTTATGTCATCGATATTTTGTTTTGACTGCCCACCCTTGCTAGACACTATCATCGTTAAACCAACTTCATAACTTTTGCACATTTGAATTAGAGGGCACTTCCGGTTTCG